>NC_092155.1:3368269-3445117 GCF_045791955.1 Oncorhynchus clarkii lewisi | reverse complement strand
ATTTCAAGAGATAAATTCCTCTGAGTCATATTTGGAGAAGGAAGTCCTGCTCAGTCTCTAGTCAAGCATTTCTCTGACCCTCCATGTTGTTCTATGATGTCCTGCACACTTATATAAAACGGTCCAAAAGGTTTCTCGTCTGTCTGGTTTGGTTCCAGGTAGAACCCTTTTTGGTTCCAGGTAGAACCCTTTTTGGTTCCAGGTAGAACCCTTTTTGGTTCCAGGTAGAACCCTTTTTGGTTCCAGGTAGAACCCTTTTTGGAAATCTAAATTAAACCAACCCCACACTAATCCTACCTACCCCTACACTAACCCTACCTACCCCACACTAACCCTACCTACCCCACACTAACCCTACCTACCCCACACTAACCCTACCTACCCCACACTAACCCTACCTACCCTAAACTAACCCTACCTACCCTACACTAACCCTACCCTACACTAACCCTACCTACCCCTACACTAACCCTACCTACCCTACACTAACCCTACCTACCCCACACTAACCCGACCTACCCCACACTAACCCGACCTACCCCAAACTAACCTTAAAGTGCCCACACTAACCCTACCAACCCCACACTAACCCGACCTACCCCAAACTAACCTTAAAGAGCCCACACTAACCCTACCTACCCCACACTAACCCTACCTACCCCACACTAACCCTACCTACCCCACACTAACCCTACCTACCCTAAACTAACCCTACCTACCCTACACTAACCCTACCCTACACTAACCCTACCTACCCCTACACTAACCCTACCTACCCTACACTAACCCTACCTACCCCACACTAACCCGACCTACCCCACACTAACCCGACCTACCCCAAACTAACCTTAAAGTGCCCACACTAACCCTACCAACCCCACACTAACCCGACCTACCCCAAACTAACCTTAAAGAGCCCACACTAACCCTACCTACCCCACACTAACCCTACCTACCCCACACTAACCCTACCTACCCCACACTAACCCTACCTACCCTAAACTAACCCTACCTACCCTACACTAACCCTACCCTACACTAACCCTACCTACCCCTACACTAACCCTACCTACCCTACACTAACCCTACCTACCCTACACTAACCCTACCTACCCTACACTAACCCTACCTACCCCTACACTAACCCTACCTACCCTACACTAAACCTACCTACCCCTACACTAAACCTACCTACCCCTACATTAACCCTACCTACCCCTACACTAACCCTATCTTCCCTACACTAAACCTACCTACCCCTACACTAGCCCTACCTACCCCTACACTAACCCTACCTACCCTACACTAAACCTACCTACCCTACACTAAACCTACCTACCCCTACACTAAACCTACCTAGCCCTACACTAACCCTACCTACTCTACACTAACCCTACCTACCCTACACTAAACCTGCCTACACTAACCCTACCTACCCTACACTAAACCTACCTACCCTACACTAAACCTACCTACCCTACACTAAACCTGCCTACACTAAACCTACCTACCCTACACTAAACCTACCTACCCCTACACTAAACCTACCTACCCCTACACTAACCCTACCTACCCTACACTAACCCTACCTACCCTACACTAAACCTACCTACCCTACACTAACACTACCTAAACTTAGTTATTACTGACAGAGATGTCAGTCCTTATTCTGTATATTGGGGTGGCAGGTATCCTACCCTCATCACTAAGTTAAACAGCTAGAGAATAGCCTCTCTGCTGTGTTTCAGTATCTCTGTTAGAGTATTTAATAATTTACTTTAGACAACGAAACTCTCTCTCTCTCTCTCCCTCTCTTTCTTTGATATCTCTCTTCCAGCCTCTCTGAGTGTCAGTCCTGACAGATCTCAGTTCTTTGAATTTGAGTCTGTCTCTCTGAGCTGTGAGGATCAGGGGAAATCTGCTGGATGGAGAGTGAAGAGATCCATAGTCTCTGGGGAGCGTTCAGATTGTGGAAGAAAATGGGGAAAACCAGAAGGATCTTCATGCAACGTGTCACTAATAAAATCATACAGTGGAGTGTACTGGTGTGAGTCTGTGTCTGGAGAACACAGCAACTCTGTCAACATCACAGTACATGGTATGTCCACAAACACCATCTACTAACATTATAGTGTTTAGTGGTTCATCTGGTTTCAGAGAGCTGATGTTATGTTTATATATGATGTTTATATATTATATACAGCTGGAGCTGTGATCCTGGAGAGACCTGTTTATATATGATGTTTATATATTATATACAGCTGGAGCTGTGATCCTGGAGAGACCTGTTTATATATTATATACAGATGGAGCTGTGATCCTGGAGAGACCTGTTTATATATTATATACAGCTGGAGCTGTGATCCTGGAGAGACCTGTTTATATATGATGTTTATATATTATATACAGCTGGAGCTGTGATCCTGGAGAGACCTGTTTATATATGATGTTTATATATTATATACAGCTGGAGCTGTGATCCTGGAGAGTCCTGTTTATATATTATATACAGCTGGAGCTGTGATCCTGGAGAGACCTGTTTATATATGATGTTTATATATTATATACAGCTGGAGCTGTGATCCTGGAGAGACCTGTTTATATATGATGTTTATATATTATATACAGCTGGAGCTGTGATCCTGGAGAGACCTGTTTATATATTATATACAGCTGGAGCTGTGATCCTGGAGAGACCTGTTTATATATTATATACAGCTGGTGCTGTGATCCTGGAGAGACCTGTTTATATATGATGTTTATATATTATATACAGCTGGAGCTGTGATCCTGGAGAGGCCTGTTTATATATGATGTTTATATATTATATACAGCTGGTGCTGTGATCCTGGAGAGACCTGTTTATATATTATATACAGCTGGAGCTGTGATCCTGGAGAGACCTGTTTATATATTATATACAGCTGGAGCTGTGATCCTGGAGAGACCTGTTTATATATTATATACAGCTGGAGCTGTGATCCTGTAGAGACCTGTTTATATATGATGTTTATATATTATATACAGCTGGTGCTGTGATCCTGGAGAGACCTGTTTATATATGATGTTTATATATTATATACAGCTGGAGCTGTGATCCTGGAGAGACCTGTTTATATATGATGTTTATATATTATATACAGCTGGAGCTGTGATCCTGGAGAGACCTGTTTATATATTATATACAGCTGGAGCTGTGATCCTGGAGAGACCTGTTTATATATTATATACAGCTGGAGCTGTGATCCTGGAGAGACCTGTTTATATATGATGTTTATATATTATATACAGCTGGAGCTGTGATCCTGGAGAGACCTGTTTATATATTATATACAGCTGGAGCTGTGATCCTGGAGAGACCTGTTTATATATGATGTTTGTATATTATATACAGCTGGTGCTGTGATCCTGGAGAGCCCTGCCCTTCCTGTGACTGAGGGAGATTCTGTGACTCTGCGCTGCAGATATCAGGGAACTCACACTGACCTGACAGCTGTTTTCTACAAAGATGGATCCCTCATCAGGACTGAGTCTTCAGGAGAGATGACCATCCCTGCAGTATCCAAGTCAGATGAAGGACTCTACAAGTGTAACAACTCTGAAGGAGAATCACCAGAGAGCTGGATGACTGTGACAGGTGAGAATATGAGAAACCTTGAGATTCAGATGATCTGGTTCTTCTTTCCACTGTTAAGAGGTGCTGAAACCTGCATTATAAACTGGGTGGTTCTTCTTGACACTGTTAAGAGGTGCTGAAACCTGCATTATAAACTGGGTGGTTCTTCTTTACACTGTTAAGAGGTGCTGAAACCTGCATTATAAACTGGGTGGTTCTTCTTTACACTGTTAAGAGGTGCTGAAACCTGCATTATAAACTGGGTGGTTCTTCTTTACACTGTTAAGAGGTGCTGAAACCTGCATTATAAACTGGGTGGTTCTTCTTTACACTGTTAAGAGGTGCTGAAACCTGCATTATAAACTGGGTGGTTCTTCTTTACACTGTTAAGAGGTGCTGAAACCTGCATTATAAACTGGGTGGTTCCAGCCCTGAATGCTGATTGGCTGGAAGCAATGGTATATGAGAAACGTATACCACGGATATGACAAAGCATTTATTTTTATGCTAAACGGAGCTCTTCTTCTCATGATCTCTCTCTCTCTCTCCTCCTTCCAAACTTCCTCTCTCTTTCTTCATCTCTACCTTCCTCTCTCTCTCTCTCTCTCTCTCTCCAGATCTCTCTCTTCCAGCCTCTATGAGTGTCAGTCCTGACAGATCTCAGTTCTTTGAATATGAGTCTGTCTCTCTGAGCTGTGAGGATCAGGGGAACTCTGCTGGATGGAGAGTGGTGAGGAACGCAGAGAGAGGAACCCTTTCAGAGTGTAATACTGACTGGGGAAAACAACAAGGGTCTTCATGCATCGTGTCACTAAAACCATCAGACAGTGGAGTGTACTGGTGTGAGTCTGGGTCTGGAGAACACAGCAATGCTGTCAACATCACAGTACCTGGTATGTCCACAAACACCATCTACTAACATTATAGTGTTTAGTGGTTCATCTGGTTTCAGAGAGCTGATGTTATGTTTATATATGATGTTTATATATTATATACAGCTGGAGCTGTGATCCTGGAGAGACCTGTTTATATATTATATACAGCTGGAGCTGTGATCCTGGAGAGACCTGTTTATATATTATATACAGCTGGAGCTGTGATCCTGGAGAGTCCTGTTTATATATTATATACAGCTGGAGCTGTGATCCTGGAGAGACCTGTTTATATATTATATACAGCTGGAGCTGTGATCCTGGAGAGACCTGTTTATATATTATATACAGCTGGTGCTGTGATCCTGGAGAGACCTGTTTATATATTATATACAGCTGGAGCTGTGATCCAGGAGAGACCTGTTTATATATGATGTTTATATATTATATACAGCTGGTGCTGTGATCCTGGAGAGACCTGTTTATATATTATATACAGCTGGAGCTGTGATCCTGGAGAGACCTGTTTATATATGATGTTTATATATTATATACAGCTGGTGCTGTGATCCAGGAGAGACCTGTTTATATATGATGTTTATATATTATATACAGCTGGAGCTGTGATCCAGGAGAGACCTGTTTATATATGATGTTTATATATTATATACAGCTGGAGCTGTGATCCTGGAGAGACCTGTTTATATATTATATACAGATGGAGCTGTGATCCAGGAGAGACCTGTTTATATATGATGTTTGTATATTATATACAGCTGGTGCTGTGATCCTGGAGAGACCTGTTTATATATAATGTTTATATATTATATACAGCTGGAGCTGTGATCCTGGAGAGACCTGTTTATATATTATATACAGATGGAGCTGTGATCCTGGAGAGACCTGTTTATATATGATGTTTATATATTATATACAGATGGAGCTGTGATCCTGGAGAGCCCTGCCCTTCCTGTGACTGAGGGAGATTCTGTGACTCTGCGCTGCAGATATCAGGGAACTCCCTCTGACCTCACAGCTGATTTCTACAAAGATGGATCCCTCATCAGGACTGAGACTACAGGAGAGATGACCATCCCTTCAGTATCCGAGTCAGATGAAGGACTCTACAAGTGTTCCAACTCTAAAGGAGAATCACCAGAGAGCTGGATGACTGTGACAGGTGAGAATATGAGAAACCTTGAGATTCAGATGATCTGGTTCTTCTTTCCACTGTTAAGAGGTGCTGAAACCTGCATTATAAACTGGGTGGTTCTTCTTTACACTGTTAAGAGGTGCTGAAACCTGCATTATAAACTGGGTGGTTCTTCTTTACACTGTTAAGAGGTGCTGAAACCTGCATTATAAACTGGGTGGTTCTTCTTTACACTGTTAAGAGGTGCTGAAACCTGCATTATAAACTGGGTGGTTCTTCTTTACACTGTTAAGAGGTGCTGAAACCTGCATTATAAACTGGGTGGTTCTTCTTTACACTGTTAAGAGGTGCTGAAACCTGCATTATAAACTGGGTGGTTCTTCTTTACACTGTTAAGAGGTGCTGAAACCTGCATTATAAACTGGGTGGTTCTTCTTTACACTGTTAAGAGGTGCTGAAACCTGCATTATAAACTGGGTGGTTCTTCTTTACACTGTTAAGAGGTGCTGAAACCTGCATTATAAACTGGGTGGTTCTTCTTTACACTGTTAAGAGATGCTGAAACCTGCATTATAAACTGGGTGGTTCTTCTTTACACTGTTAAGAGGTGCTGAAACCTGCATTACAGTCTCATTGAAGATCTTCTTCCCAAGACGGCATAGCAGTTCAGACGTATTTTTGTCCTCGTCTTGTCGTGTATATAAATATATAGATATATTTACAACTTTTTTTTTTTTCACATACATTTTTAATTTTCCAAAAACTTTTCCAAAAACTCATCTTCAGAACACTCTCCTGCAATCCGTTTCACCAATTTATATTTATATAAAAAAGTATTATTTACCTCAGATCTGTAATCCTCCGAGAGGCTAGCCAGAAATTAGCCAGAAGCTAGCCGGGAGCTAGCCAGAAGCTGGTCCAGAAGCTACTCTGAAGCTGGTTCAGAAGCTAGTTAGCTTATTTACTGGCTAATCGTTAGTACTCAGCTAACCACGGTTTGTGGTCATCGGCTGTCCTTTGGCTCGAGAATCTATCGCCAGTTTTGTACGGCGCGGTGCAGCGCAGCGCGGCTCGGAACGGAACATACCGGATTTCGGCCGCTGGCTCTGGACATCCATACCTGGATCTCACAGCTAGCTAGCTGCTATCCGTGTGACTATCGGCTTTCGTCGATTCCGGAGCTAACATCAATTGTTCCGGAGCTAGCCAGCTGAAGAGTTCCATCAATCACTCCTGGGCTGCAGTCACCTATCCGGACCCGTTTTGCTGCCTACGCGGAGCCCCACCGGGCCTTCACAGTTGGACTGCCGACGTTGTCTACCCGAGGGAATTGTCCGGCTGGCTCCTCCGGCGCAACGTTGCCTGGGCGTCCATCTGCGGCCTGCTAGCCGACCCAAAAAAACGACTCCGAAAGAGAGGGAAACGAGGCGGTCTTCTGGTCAGACTCCGGAGACGGGCACAGCGCGCACCACTCCCTAGCATTCTTCTTGCCAATGTCCAGTCTCTTGACAACAAGGTTGATGAAATCCGAGCAAGGGTAGCATTCCAGAGGGACATCAGAGACTGTAACGTCCTTTGCTTCACTGAAACATGGCTCACTGGAGAGACTCTATCCGAAGCGGTGCAGCCAACGGGTTTCTCCACGCATCACGCTGACAGAAACAAACATCTTTCTGGTAAGAAGAGGGGCGGGGGCGTATGCCTCATGGCCAACGTGACATGGTGTGATGAAAGAAACATACAGGAACTCAAATCCTTCTGTTCACCTGATTTAGAATTCCTCACAATCAAATGTAGACCGCATTATCTACCAAGAGAATTCTCTTCGATTATAATCACAGCCGTATATATCCCCCCCCAAGCAGACACATCGATGGCTCTGAACAAACTTTATTTAACTCTCTGCAAACTGGAAACGATTTATCCGGAGGCTGCATTCATTGTAGCTGGGGATTTTAACAAGGCTAATCTGAAAACAAGACTCCCCAAATTTTATCAGCATATCGATTGCGCAACCAGGGGAGGAAAGACCTTGAATCATTGTTACTCTAACTTCCGCGACGCATATAAGGCCCTGCCCCGCCCCCCTTTCGGAAAAGCTGACCACGACTCCATTTTGTTGATCCCTGCCTACAGACAGAAACTAAAACAAGAGGCTCCCACGCTGAGGTCTGTCCAACGCTGGTCCGACCAAGCTGACTCCACACTCCAAGACTGCTTCCATCACGTGGACTGGGAGATGTTTCGTATTGCGTCAGATAACAACATTGACGAATACGCTGATTCGGTGTGCGAGTTCATTAGAACGTGGGTTGAAGATGTCGTTCCCATAGCAACGATTAAAACATTCCCTAACCAGAAACCGTGGATTGATGGCAGCATTCGTGTGAAACTGAAAGCGCGAACCACTGCTTTTAATCAGGGCAAGGTGTCTGGTAACATGACCGAATACAAACAGTGCAGCTATTCCATCCGCAAGGCTATCAAACAAGCTAAGCCCCAGTACAGAGACAAAGTAGAATCTCAATTCAACGGCTCAGACACAAGAGGCATGTGGCAGGGTCTACAGTCAATCACGGACTACAGGAAGAAATCCAGCCCAGTCACGGACCAGGATGTCTTGCTCCCAGGCAGACTAAATAACTTTTTTGCCAGCTTTGAGGACAATACAGTGCCACTGACACGGCCTGCAACGAAAACATGCGGCCTCTCCTTCACTGCAGCCGAGGTGAGTAAGACATTTAAACGTGTTAACCCTCGCAAGGCTGCAGGCCCAGACGGCATCCCCAGCCGCGCCCTCAGAGCATGCGCAGACCAGCTGGCCGGTGTGTTTACGGACATATTCAATCAATCCCTATACCAGTCTGCTGTTCCCACATGCTTCAAGAGGGCCACCATTGTTCCTGTTCCCAAGAAAGCTAAGGTAACTGAGCTAAACGACTACCGCCCCGTAGCACTCACATCCGTCATCATGAAGTGCTTTGAGAGACTAGTCAAGGACCATATCACCTCCACCCTACCTGACACCCTAGACCCACTCCAATTTGCTTACCGCCCAAATAGGTCCACAGACGATGCAATCTCAACCACACTGCACACTGCCCTAACCCATCTGGACAAGAGGAATACCTATGTGAGAATGCTGTTCATCGACTACAGCTCGGCATTCAACACCATAGTACCCTCCAAGCTCGTCATCAAGCTCGAGACCCTGGGTCTCGACCCCGCCCTGTGCAACTGGGTACTGGACTTCCTGATGGGCCGCCCCCAGGTGGTGAGGGTAGGCAACAACATCTCCTCCCCGCTGATCCTCAACACTGGGGCCCCACAAGGGTGCGTTCTGAGCCCTCTCCTGTACTCCCTGTTCACCCACGACTGCGTGGCCACGCACGCCTCCAACTCAATCATCAAGTTTGCGGACGACACAACAGTGGTAGGCTTGATTACCAACAACGACGAGACGGCCTACAGGGAGGAGGTGAGGGCCCTCGGAGTGTGGTGTCAGGAAAATAACCTCACACTCAAAGTCAACAAAACTAAGGAGATGATTGTGGACTTCAGGAAACAGCAGAGGGAACACCCCCCTATCCACATCGATGGAACAGTAGTGGAGAGGGTAGCAAGTTTTAAGTTCCTCGGCATACACATCACAGACAATCTGAATTGGTCCACTCACACAGACAGCATCGTGAAGAAGGCGCAGCAGCGCCTCTTCAACCTCAGGAGGCTGAAGAAATTCGGCTTGTCACCAAAAGCACTCACAAACTTCTACAGATGCACAATCGAGAGCAGCCTGGCGGGCTGTATCACCGCCTGGTATGGCAACTGCACCGCCCTCAACCGTAAGGCTCTCCAGAGGGTAGTGAGGTCTGCACAACGCATCACCGGGGGCAAACTACTTGCCCTCCAGGACACCTACACCACCCGATGTCACAGGAAGGCCATAAAGATCATCAAGGACATCAACCACCCAAGCCACTGCCTGTTCACCCCGTTATCATCCAGAAGGCGAGGTCAGTACAGGTGCATCAAAGCTGGGACCGAGAGACTGAAAAACAGCTTCTATCTCAAGGCCATCAGACTGTTAAACAGCCACCACTAACACTGAGTGGCTGCTGCCAACACACTGACACTGACTCAACTCCAGCCACTTTAATAATGGGAATTGATGGGAAATGATGTAAATATATCACTAGCCACTTTAAACAATGCTACCTTGTATAATGTTACTTACCCTACATTATTCATCTCATATGCATACGTATATACTGTACTCTATATCATCGACTGTATCCTTATGTAATACATGTATCACTAGCCACTTTAAACTATGCCACTTTGTTTACATACTCATCTCATTTGTACATACTGTACTCGATACCATCTACTGTATCTTGCCTATGCTGCTCTGTACCATCACTCATTCATATATCCTTATGTACATATTCTTTATCCCCTTACACTGTGTACAAGACAGTAGTTTTGGAATTGTTAGTTAGATTACTTGTTATTACTGCATTGTCGGAACTAGAAGCACAAGCATTTCGCTACACTCGCATTAACATCTGCTAACCATGTGTATGTGACAAATAAAATTTGATTGATTTGATTTGATTTGAACGCAAGAGTTGGCTAATAACAGACCTCCATTCTTTGCTAGCTTGCTCCTATGCTAGCTTGCTACCGATTTAGCTGTCTAAATCGCCGTGACCCCTAACCAACCTCTCCACTCACTGGACCCTTTTGATCACTCAACTGAGCATGCCTCTCCTTAATGTCAATATGCCTTGTCCATTGCTGTTCTGGTTAGTGTTTATTGGCTTATTTCACTGTAGAGCCTCTAGTCCTGCTCATTATACCTTATCCAACCTATTAGTTCCACCACCCACACATGCAATGACATCTCCTGGTTTCAATGATGTTTCTAGAGACAATATCTCTCTCTTCATCACTCAATACCTAGGTTTACCTCCACTGTATTCACATCCTACCTTACCTTTGTCTGTACATTATACCTTGATGCTATTTTATCGCCCCCAGAAACCTCCTTTTACTCTCTGTTCCAGACGTTCTAAACGACCAATTCTTATTGCTTTTAGCCGCACCCTTATTCTACTCCTACTCTGTTCCTCTGGCGATGTAGAGGTGAATCCAGGCCCTGCAGTGCCTAGCTCCACTCCTATTCCTCAGGCGCTCTCTTTTGACGACTTCTGTAACCGTAATAGCCTTGGTTTCATGGATGTTAACATTAGAAGCCTCCTCCCTAAGTTTGTTCTATTCACTGCTTTAGCACACTCTGCCAACCCGGATGTTCTAGCTGTGTCTGAATCCTGGCTTAGGAAGACCACCAAAAATTCAGACATTTTAATTCCAAACTACAACATTTTCAGACAAGATAGAACTGCCAAAGGGGGCGGTGTTGCAATCTACTGCAAAGATAGCCTGCAGAGTTCTGTCCTACTATCCAGGTCTGTACCCAAACAATTTGAACTTCTACTTTTAAAAATCCACCTCTCTAAAAACAAGTCTCTCACCGTTGCCGCCTGCTATGGACCACCCTCTGCCCCCAGCTGTGCTCTGGACACCATATGTGAACTGATTGCCCCCCATCTATCTTCAGGGCTTGTGCTGCTAGGTGACCTAAACTGGAACATGCTTAACACTCCAGCCATCCTACAATCTAAACTTGATGCCATCAACCTCACACAAATTATCAATGAACCTACCAGGTACCTCCCCAAAGCCTTAAACATGGGCACCCTCATAGATATCATCCTAACCAACTTGCCCTCTAAATACACCTCTGCTGTTTTCAACCAGGATCTCAGCGATCACTGCCTCATTGCCTGCATCCGTAATGGGTCAGCGGTCAAACGACCTCCACTCATCACTGTAAAATGCTCCCTGAAACACTTCAGCGAGCAGGCCTTTCTAATCGACCTGGCCGGGGTATCCTGGAAGGATATTGATCTCATCCCGTCAGAAGAGGATGCCTGGATATTTTAAAAAAAATGCCTTCCTAACCATCTTAAATAAACATGCCCCATTCAAGAAATTTAGAACCAGGAACAGATATAGCCCTTGGTTCTTCTCCCCAGACCTGACTGCCCTTAACCAACACAAAAACATCCTATGGCGTTCTGCATTAGCATCGAACAGCCCCCGTGATATGCAGCTGTTCAGGGAAGCTAGAAACCATTATACACAGGCAGTTAGAAAAGCCAAGGCTAGCTTTTTCAAGCAGAAATTTGCTTCCTGCAACACTAACTCAAAAAAGTTCTGGGACACTGTAAAGTCCATGGAGAATAAGAACACCTCCTCCCAGCTGCCCACTGCACTGAAGATAGGAAACACTGTCACCACTGATAAATCCACCATAATTGAGAATTTCAATAAGCATTTTTCTACGGCTGGCCATGCTTTCCACCTGGCTACTCCTACCCCGGTCAACAGCACTGCACCCCCCACAACAACTCGCCCAAGCCTTCCCCATTTCTCCTTCTCCCAAATCTGCTCAGCTGATGTTCTGAATGAGCTGCAAAATCTGGACCCCTACAAATCAGCCGGGCTAGACAATCTGGACCCTTTCTTTCTAAAATTATCTGCCAAAATTGTTGCCACCCCTATTACTAGCCTGTTCAACCTCTCTTTCGTGTCGTCTGAGATTCCCAAAGATTGGAAAGCAGCTGCGGTCATCCCCCTCTTCAAAGGGGGTGACACTCTTGACCCAAACTGCTACAGACCTATATCTATCCTACCATGCCTTTCTAAGGTCTTCGAAAGCCAAGTCAACAAACAGATTACCGACCATTTAGAATCTCACCATACCTTCTCTGCTGTGCAATCTGGTTTCAGAGCTGGTCATGGGTGCACCTCAGCCATGCTCAAGGTCCTAAATGATATCTTAACCGCCATCGATAAGAAACATTACTGTGCAGCCGTATTCATTAATCTGGCCAAGGCTTTCGACTCTGTCAATCACCACATCCTCATCGGCAGACTCGACAGCCTTGGTTTCTCAAATGATTGCCTCGCCTGGTTCACCAACTACTTCTCTGATAGAGTTCAGTGTGTCAAATCGGAGGGTCTGCTGTCCGGTCCTCTGGCAGTCTCTATGGGGGTGCCACAGGGTTAAATTCTTGGACCGATTCTCTTCTCTGTATACATCAATGAGGTCGCTCTTGCTGCTGGTGAGTCTCTGATCCACCTCTACGCAGACGACACCATTCTGTATACTTCTGGCCCTTCTTTGGACACTGTGTTAACAACCCTCCAGGCAAGCTTCAATGCCATACAACTCTCCTTCCGTGGCCTCCAATTGCTCTTAAATACAAGTAAAACTAAATGCATGCTCTTCAACCGATCGCTACCTGTACCTACCCGCCTGTCCAACATTACTACTCTGGACGGCTCTGACTTAGAATACGTGGACAACTACAAATACTTAGGTGTCTGGTTAGACTGTAAACTCTCCTTCCAGACCCATATCAAACATCTCCAATCCAAAGTTAAATCTAGAATTGGCTTCCTATTTCGCAACTAAGCATCCTTCACTCATGCTGCCAAACATACCCTTGTAAAACTGACCATCCTACCAATCCTCGACTTTGGCGATGTCATTTACAAAATAGCCTCCAATATCCTACTCAACAAATTGGATGCAGTCTATCACAGTGCAATCCGTTTTGTCACCAAAGCCCCATATACTACCCACCATTGCGACCTGTACGCTCTCGTTGGCTGGCCCGCCCTTCATACTCGTCGCCAAACCCACTGGCTCCATGTCATCTACAAGACCCTGCTAGGTAAAGTCCCCCCTTATCTCAGCTCGCTGGTCACCATTGCATCTCCCACTTGTAGCACACGCTCCAGCAGGTATATCTCTCTAGTCACCCCCAAAACCAATTCTTTCTTTGGCCGCCTCTCCTTCCAGTTCTCTGCTGCCAATGACTGGAACGAACTACAAAAATCTCTGAAACTGGAAACACTTATCTCCCTCACTAGCTTTAAGCACCAACTGTCAGAGCAGCTCACAGATTACTGCACCTGTACATAGCCCACCTATAATCTAGCCCAAACAACTACCTCTTTCCCTACTGTATTTTATTTATTTATTTATTTTGCTCCTTTGCACCCCATTATTTTTATTTCTACTTTGCACATTCTCCCACTGCAAATGTACCATTCCAGTGTTTTACTTGCTATATTGTATTTACTTTGCCACCATGGCCTTTTTTGCCTTTACCTCCCTTATCTCACCTCATTTGCTCACATCGTATATAGACTTGTTTATACTGTATTATTGACTGTATGTTTGTTTTACTCCATGTGTAACTCTGTGTCGTTGTATTTGTCGAACTGCTTTGCTTTATCTTGGCCAGGTCGCAATTGTAAATGAGAACTTGTTCTCAACTTGCCTCCCTGGTTAAATAAAGGTGAAATAAATAAAATAAAAAAAATAAACTGGGGGGTTCCTGAAAAGCTGATTGGCTGGAAGCCGTGGTATATCACAAGTATGACAAAGCATGTATTTTTTATTAAAATATATTAAAATAAAATGTTATTAGTCACATGATGCTGCCACCACCATGCTTCAAGACAAATCAAACTGTATTTTTCATTTTTTTTTTATGAATACAGTAGTAGACCTCCCAGTGAAATGCTGACTGACCAGCCCTTAACCAACCTCCCAGTGAAATACTGACTGACCAGCCCTTAACCAACAGGTGTAGACCTCACATTGAAATGCTGACTGACCAGCCCTTAACCAACAGGTGTAGACCTCACAGTGAAATGCTGACTGACCAGCCCTTAACCAACAGGTTTAGACCTCACAGTGAAATGCTGACTGACCAGCCCTTAACCAGCAATGCATTTAAATAAATTACTCAAAATAATAAGAAATAAAACAAACAATTAAAGAGCAGCAGTAAAATAACAATAACGGGACTATATACAGGGTATTACGATACAAAGTCAATGTGGAGGCTATATACAGGGTATTACGGTACAAAGTCAATGTGGAGGCTATATACAGGGTATTACGGTACAGAGTCAATGTGGAGGCTATATACAGGGGGTACCAGTACAGAGTCAATGTGGAGGCTAAATACAGGGTATTATGGTACAGAGTCAATG
Organism: Oncorhynchus clarkii lewisi; assembly: GCF_045791955.1. NCBI lineage: Eukaryota > Metazoa > Chordata > Actinopteri > Salmoniformes > Salmonidae > Oncorhynchus > Oncorhynchus clarkii. The sequence goes on along the minus strand of NC_092155.1, from coordinate 3,430,338 downwards.
TGGAGGCTATATACAGGGGGTACCAGTACAGAGTCAATGTGGAGGCTATATACAGGGTATTACGGTACAGAGTCAATGTGGAGGCTATATACAGGGGGTACTGGTACAAAGTCAATGTGGAGGCTATGTACAGGGGGTACCGGTACAGAGTCAATGTGGAGGCAATATACATCGGGTACTGGTACAGAGTCAATGTGGAGGCTATATACAGGGGGTACTGGTACAGAGTCAATGTGGAGGCTATATACATCGGGTACTGGTACTGAGTCAATGTGGAGGCTATATACAGGGGGTACCGGTACAGAGTCAATGTGGAGGCTATATACAGGGGGTACCGGTACAGAGTCAATGTGGAGGCTTTATACAGGGGTACCGGTACAGAGTCAATGTGGAGGCTATATACAGGGTATAACGGTAGAGAGTCAATGTGGAGGCTATATACAGGGGTAGTACGGTATAGAGTCAATGTGGAGGCTATATACAGGGGGTACCGGTACAGAGTCAATAAGGAGGCTATATACATGGGGTACCGGTACAGAGTCAATGTGGAGGCTATATACAGGTTAATATGGTACAGAGTCAATGTGGAGGCTATATACAGGGGGTACCAGTACAGAGTCAATAAGGAGGCTATATACAGGGGATACCGGTACAGAGTCAATGTGGAGGCTATATACAGGGGGTACCGGTACAGAGTCAATGTGGAGGCTATATACAGGGGGTACTGGTACAGAGTCAATGTGGAGACTATATACAGGGGGTACTGGTACAGAGTAAATGTGGAGACTATATACAGGTTGGTACTGGTACAGAGTCAATGTGGAGGCTATATACAGGGGGTACCGGTACAGAGGCAATGTGGAGGCTATATACAGGGGGTACCGGTACAGAGTCAATGTGGAGGCTATATACAGGGGGTACCGGTACAGAGTCAATGTGGAAGCTATATACAGGGGGTACCGGTACAGAGTCAATGTGGAGGCTATATACAGGTTGGTACTGGTACAGAGTCAATGTGGAGGCTATATACAGGTTGGTACTGGTACAGAGTAATTGTGGAGGCTATATACAGGGTATTACAGTACAGAGTCAATGTGGAGGCTATATACATGGGGTACCGGTACAGAGTCATTGTGGAGGCTATATACAGGAGGTACCGGTACAGAGACGACAATGTGGAGGCTATATACAAGGGTACCGGTACAGAGTCAATGTGGAAGCTATATACAGGGGGTAACGGTACAGAGTCAATGTGGAGGCTATATACAGGGGGTACTGGTACAGAGTTAATGTGGAGGCTATATACAGGGGGTACCGGTACAGAGTCAATGTGGAGGCTACATACAGGGGGTACCGGTACAGAGTCAATGTGGACGCTATATACACGGGGTACCGGTACAGATTAAATGTGAAGGCTATATACAGGGGGTACCGGTACAGAGTAAATGTGAAGGCTATATACAGGTTAATATGGTACAGAGTCAATGTGGAGGCTATATACAGGGGGTACCGGTGCAGAGTCAATAAGGAGGCTATATACAGGGGGTACCGGTACAGAGTCATTTTGGAGGCTATATACAGGGGGTACCAGTACAGAGTCAATGTGGATACTATAAACAGGGGGAACCAGTATAGAGTCAATGTGGAGGCTATATACAGGGGGTTCCGGTACAGAGTCAATGTGCAGGCTATATACATCGGGTACCGGTACAGAGTCAATGTGGAGGCTATATACAGGTGGTACCGGTACAGAGTCAATGTGGAGGCTATATACAGGTTATTATGGTACAGAGTCAATGTGGAGGCTATATACAGGGGATACCGGTACAGAGTCAATGTGCAGGCTATATACATCGGGTACCAGTACAGAGTCAATGTGGAGGCTATATACAGGGGATACCGGTACAGAGTCAATGTGGAGGCTATATACAGGGTGTACCGGTACAGAGTCAGTGTGGAGGCTATATACAGGGGATACCGGTACAGAGTCAATGTGGAGGCTATATACAGGGAATACCGGTACAGAGTCAATGTGGAGGCTATATACAGGGGGTACCGGTACAGAGTCAGTGTGGAGGCTATATACAGGGGATACCGATACAGAGTCAATGTGGAGGCTATATACAGGGGGTACCGGTACAGAGTCAATGTGGAGGCTATATACATATATATATCGGTCTATGCTGGCACGTAGACAGATACAGATGTAAACTCCCCCAGGTAGATAGTGTGGTCTACAGCTTATCATGAGATACTCTACCTCAGGCGAGCAAAACCTTGAGACTTCCTTAGATATCGTACACCAGCTGTTGTTTACAAATATACATAGTCCGACCCCTCCCCCCTTGTCTTACCAGACTCTGCTGTTCTATCCTGCTGATACAGCGTATAACGATCCCGCTGTATGTTGGTAATGTCGTCGTTCAGCCACGACTCAATGAAGGATGAGATATTACAGTTTTAATGTCCCCTTGGTAGTTTCATCTTCCTCGTAGGTCGTCAATTTTATTTTCCATTGATTTTAGCTGATTGCACTGGGGGTTTATTCAATCTTCCTCCAACAGCAGTTCCAACTCTCATTCCATCTCCAGCAGTCCCAGTGTTGTCCATGTCTCTACCATCACCATCCCAGTGTTGTCCATGTCTCTCTCCAGCACCATCTCCAGTGTTGTCCATGTCTCTACCCAGCACCATCTCCAGTGTTGTCCATGTCTCTCTGCCCAGCACCATCTCCAGCAGTCCCAGTGTTGTCCATGTCTCTCTCCAGCACCATCCCAGTGTTGTCCATGTCTCTCTCCAGCACCATCCCAGTGTTGTCCATGTCTCTCTCCAGCACCATCTCCAGTGTTGTCCATGTCTCTACCCAGCACCATCTCAGTGTTGTCCATCTATCTGCCCAGCACCATCTCCAGTGTTGTCCATGTCTCTCTCCAGCACCATCCCAGTGTTGTCCATCTATCTGCCCAGCACCATCTCCAGTGTTGTCCATGTCTCTACCCAGCACCATCCCAGTGTTGTCAATCTCTCTGCCCAGCACCATCCCAGTGTTGTCCATCTATCTGCCCAGCACCATCCCAGTGTTGTCCATGTCTCCCCCCAGCACCATCCCAGTGTTGTCCATCTCTCTGCCCAGCACCATCCCAGTGTTGTCCATCTCTCTGCCCAGCACCATCCCAGTGTTGTCCATCTCTCTGCCCAGCACCATCTCCAGTGTTGTCCATGTCTCTGCCCAGCACCATCTCCAGTGTTGTCCATCTCTCTGCCCAGCACCATCCCAGTGTTGTCCATCTCTCTGCCCAGCACCATCCCAGTGTTGTCCATGTCTCTGCCCAGCACCATCCCAGTGTTGTCCATCTCTCTGCCCAGCACCATCTCCAGTGTTGTCCATGTCTCTACCCAGCACCATCTCCAGTGTTGTCCATCTCTCTGCCCAGCACCATCCCAGTGTTGTCCATGTCTCTCTCCATCACCATCTCCAGTGTTGTCCATGTCTCTCTCCAGCACCATCTCCAGTGTTGTCCATCTCTCTGCCCAGCACCATCCCAGTGTTGTCCATGTCTCTCTCCATCACCATCTCCAGTGTTGTCCATGTCTCTCTCCAGCACCATCTCCAGTGTTGTCCATCTCTCTGCCCAGCACCATCTCCAGTGTTGTCCATGTCTCTCTCCATCACCATCTCCAGTGTTGTCCATGTCTCTCTCCAGCACCATCTCCAGTGTTGTCCATGTCTCTCTCCAGCACCATCTCCAGTGTTGTCCATGTCTCTCTCCAGGACCATCTCCAGTGTTGTCCATGTCTCTGCCCAGCACCATCTCCAGTGTTGTCCATCTCTCTGCCCAGCACCATCTCCAGTGTTGTCCATGTCTCTACCCAGCACCATCTCCAGTGTTGTCCATGTCTCTCTACAGTGTTGTCCATGTCTATCTCCAGTGTTGTCCATGTCTCTACCAGCACCATCTCCAGTGTTGTCCATCTCTCTGCCCAGCACCATCTCCAGTGTTGTCCCTGTCTCTACCCAGCACCATCTCCAGTGTTGTCCATGTCTCTACCCAGCACCATCTCCAGTGTTGTCCATGTCTCTCTCCAGCACCATCTCCAGTGTTGTCCATGTCTCTCTCCAGCACCATCTCCAGTGTTGTCCATCTCTCTGCCCAGCACCATCTCCAGTGTTGTCCATGTCTCTACCCAGCACCATCTCCAGTGTTGTCCATGTCTCTCTACAGTGTTGTCCATGTCTATCTCCAGTGTTGTCCATGTCTCTACCCAGCACCATCCCAGTGGTGTCCATGTCTCTACCAGCACCATCTCCAGTGTTGTCCATGTCTCTCTCCAGTGTTGTCCATGTCTCTCTCCATCACCATCTCCAGTGTTAAATTGTTTTCTTTCTCCAACTGCAGTTCCAACTTCCATTCCATCTCCAGCAGTCCCAGTGTTGTCCATGTCTCTACCCAGGCTGCTGTGTAGTCTACTGGTGGGGTCTCCCTACCTGCTGGTGACCATCATACTGCTGGTGAAAGGCTGCAGGAGCAGGGCTCAAGGTGAGATCCTGAGTTTATACAGGATCGCCTCATTTGTAAATCATAATTATATTATAATGGCCATTGAAATGCTGGCTATTAAAATTAGATCCAACAAGAACATCAAGGGAAATCCAGGGGATAAAAACAAAAGTGTCAATTTATGTTGATGACTCTAGTCTGGATCCCTGCAGAGTCTCAATGTATGTTGATGAGTCTAGTCCCCAATCTGGATCCCTGCACAGTCTCATTGAAGATCTTGGTCACTTTTCTAGCCTCTCTGGACTAAAACCTAATTATGACAAGTATGTATTGTATTGTGTATTGTATGTATTGGATCATATTATGTATTGGATCATTAAAATACAGTGTTTACACCACCTTGTAGTTTACCAATAAAATGGGTGGATGGTGAAGTAGACATACTTGGTATTCACACCTACAAAAATATAAATTAACTGACCACAATTCATTTAAATTAATAGTTTGCAAAATTAGATACAATTCTGCAACCATGGAGACGTAAATACTTGTCTATTTATGGAAAAATCACATTGATTAACTCTTTGGTCCTATCAATGTTGACTGACTAATGGTCCTATCAATGTTGACTGACTAATGGTCCTATCAATGTTGACTGACTAATGGTCCTATCAATGTTGACTGACTAATGGTCCTATCAATGTTGACTGACTAATGGTCCTATCAATGTTGACTGACTAATGGTCCTATCACAGATTACTGACTAATGGCCCTATCAATGTTGACTGACTAATGGTCCTATCATTGTTGACTGACTAATGGTCCTATCACTGTTGACTGACTAATGGTCCTATCAATGTTGACTTTCTAATAGGCCTACCAATGTTGACTGACTAATGGTCCTATCAATGTTGACTGACTAATGGTCCTATCAATGTTGACTGACTAATGGTCCTATGAATGTTGACTGACTAATGGTCCTATTACAGTTGACTGACTGACTAATGGTCCTATCACAGTTAACTGACTGACTAATGGTCCTATCACAGTTGACTGACTAATGGTCCTATCACAGTTGACTGACCAATGGTCCTATTACAGTTGACTGACTTACTAATGGTCCTATCACAGTTGACTGACTAATGGTCCTATCACAGTTGACTGACTTACTAATGATCTTATTACAGCTGACTGACTAATGGTCCTATCACAGTTGACTGACTTACTAATGGTCCTATCACATTTGACTGACTTACTAACGGTCCTATCACAGTTGACTGACTTACTAACGGTCCTATCACAGCTGACTGACTTACTAATGGTCCTATCACAGCTGACTGACTTACTAATGGTCATATCACAGCTGACTGACTGACTAATGGTCCTATCACAGTTGACTGATTTATTAATGGTCTATTAATGGTTTATCAACTGGTACAAAAAGGGAGGAGACAAGAGGAAAAGGGAGTAGGTAGGGAACTTGTTTACCTGGTTTATCAACTGGTACAAAAAGGGAGGAGGCAAGAGGAAAAGGGAGAAGGTAGGGAACTTGTTTGCTTGGTTTATCAACTGGTACAAAAAGGGAGGAGACAAGAGGAAGAGGGAGTAGGTAGGGAACTTGTTTACCTGGTTTATCAACTGGTACAAAAAGGGAGGAGACAAGAGGAAGAGGGAGAAGGTAGGGAACTTGTCTGCTTGGTTTATCAACTGGTACAAAAAGGGAGGAGACAAGAGGAAGAGGGAGTAGGTAGGGAACTTGTTTACCTGGTTTATCAACTGGTACAAAAAGGGAGGAGGCAAGAGGAAAAGGGAGTAGGTAGGGAACTTGTTTACCTGGTTTATCAACTGGTACAAAAAGGGAGGAGGCAAGAGGAAGAGGGAGTAGGTAGGGAACTTGTTTACCTGGTTTATCAACTGGTACAAAAAGGGAGGAGACAAAAGGAAGAGGGAGTAGGTAGGGAACTTGTTTACCTGGTTTATCAACTGGTACAAAAAGGGAGGAGACAAGAGGAAGAGGGAGTAGGTAGGGAACTTGTTTACCTGCCATATATTAAAGATACAAATTGGCTGAAAGGAACTGGCAGAAATAGAACTATATATCAGTTTCATCTGAGGACAACATGGAGACAGCTACACCATACAGGTTGCAAAATAAATGGGAGGAGATGTTCAATGTACCAATTCCATGGCACATGGTTTATCAACTGGTACAAAAAACTACACTTGATTCCACACTTAGAGTTTTTCAATTTAAATTCTTATATAAAATTCTAGCCACCAACAGAATGCTACATAATATTATATAATTGAAGAGGGGTTCAAAAATAAAATCAGAATTATATTACAAGGACTGACAATACTGCAGTAGCTCTGACTGAGTCATGTCCTTAAAGTTTTGATAACTGTATCTCTGACTGAGTCATTTTTAAAGTGTTGATAACTGTAGCTCTAATTGAACCATGTTTAAAGTGTTGATAACTGTATCTCTGATTGAACCATGTTGTAAAGTGTTGATAACTGTATCTCTGATTGAACCATGTTGTAAAGTGTTGATAACTGTATCTCTGATTGAACCATGTTGTAAAGTGTTGATAACTGTATCTCTGATTGAACCATGTTGTAAAGTGTTGATAACTGTATCTCTGATTGAACCATGTTGTAAAGTGTTGATAACTGTATCTCTGATTGAACCATGTTTAAAGTGTTGATAACTGTAGCTCTGATTGAACCATGTTTAAAGTGTTGATAACTGTATCTCTGATTGAACCATGTTGTAAAGTGTTGATAACTGTATCTCTGATTGAACCATGTTGTAAAGTGTTGATAACTGTATCTCTGATTGAACCATGTTGTAAAGTGTTGATAACTGTCTCTCTGATTGAACCATGTTGTAGAGTGTTGATAACTGTATCTCTGATTGAACCATGTTGTAAAGTGTTGATAACTGTAGCTCTGATTGAACCATGTTGTAAAGTGTTGATAACTGTATCTCTGATTGAACCATGTTGTAAAGTGTTGATAACTGTATCTCTGATTGAACCATGTTGTAAAGTGTTGATAACTGTATCTCTGATTGAACCATGTTGTAAAGTGTTGATAACTGTATCTCTGATTGAACCATGTTGTAAAGTGTTGATAACTGTCTCTCTGATTGAACCATGTTGTAGAGTGTTGATAACTGTATCTCTGATTGAACCATGTTGTAAAGTGTTGATAACTGTAGCTCTGATTGAACCATGTTGTAAAGTGTTGATAACTGTATCTCTGATTGAACCATGTTGTAGAGTGTTGATAACTGTAGCTCTGATTGAACCATGTTGTAAAGTGTTGATAACTGTATCTCTGATTGAACCATGTTGTAAAGTGTTGATAACTGTATCTCTGATTGAACCATGTTGTAAAGTGTTGATAACTGTCTCTCTGATTGAACCATGTTGTAGAGTGTTGATAACTGTATCTCTGATTGAACCATGTTGTAAAGTGTTGATAACTGTAGCTCTGATTGAACCATGTTGTAAAGTGTTGATAACTGTATCTCTGATTGAACCATGTTGTAGAGTGTTGATAACTGTAGCTCTGATTGAACCATGTTGTAATGTGTTGATAACTGTATCTCTGATTGAACCATGTTGTAAAGTGTTGATAACTGTATCTCTGATTGAACCATGTTGTAAAGTGTTGATAACTGTATCTCTGATTGAACCATGTTGTAAAGTGTTGATAACTGTAGCTCTGATTGAACCATGTTGTAAAGTGTTGATAACTGTATCTCTGATTGAACCATGTTGTAATGTGTTGATAACTGTATCTCTGATTGAACCATGTTGTAAAGTGTTGATAACTGTATCTCTGATTGAACCATGTTTAAAGTGGTGATAACTGTATCTCTGATTGAACCATGTTTAGTGTTGATTACTGTACTCCCTGGTATTGATAAATAGTAAATAGTCCTGGTATTCATAAATAGTAAATGGCCCTGGTATTGATAAATGGTAAATAGCCCTGGTATTGATAAATAGTTAATTCCCCTGTTATTGATAAATGTTAAATAGCCCTGCTATTGATAATTCGTAATTTGCCCTGGTATTGATAACGGAGAACTAGACATAAGCAGGAGCCCCATTGGAAGAGATTTTGATTGAATTCTAAGTAACACAGTATTGACTCGTAAATCATCTGATATGATTTAAATATCTAAATGTTACTGTATTGGATAAGTAAATACATGGCCACACTGATGAACTACTGTGTTGAACAGGTGATCGTGTTGAAGAAGAGTGAGGCTGAGATCACCTGATCACCATAACAACCATCAGAATGGAACTCATGGAATTCTAATATAGAACTGTGAGTCACAATGCTGTATGTTGTGACATTGTAGCTCCACCTGCTGGAACAATAGTGGCATTTGATCAAATGTGATCTATTAACTGATACATGTATTATTCTGATTGGAATGTGTTTTAATATAATGTGTGTTGTATTATTCATTCAGCAGCTGTCCTTTAACATCAGTCATATACTGGTCATATACTCTATAGCCTTATGGTTGATACATTGTAAATGCCTTAACTTTTCATGTCTATACAGATCAACTGAGAGGTGTTGTGGTTCATTATTGTTACAGGTTCAGTATAATGTTATACCGTTACATGTTACAGAGATAGAAAACATACAGGAGAGGAGAATTCAATTATTACAATTATTTACTTTATTTTGTTTAAACATGACTAATGTAGGCTTTTGTTTTATAGTGCAAAATCATTATTTTTCAATGAATAATCCTGGTAAGATATTGCTTTTGTCTTTGTAGCATATAGAATTAAAATAATGATTTTCCTCAATCATGTAGTCTGTTTTTTAATCAGTTCTGAATGACATCACAACCACTCTGTTTTTAATTCCACTCACTTCCCTTTATTTATCTTCTAAATACTCCATTCCAGGTTTCCCCTACAGCCCCCAGGGCCTTGAGTATCTTCTAAATGCTCCATTCCAGGTTCCCCTACAGCCCCCAGGGTCTTGAGTATCTTCTAAATGCTCCATTCCAGGTTCCCCCTAAAGCCCCCAGGGCCTTGAGTATCTTCTACATGCTCCATTCCAGGTTTCCCCTACAGCCCCCAGGGCCTTGAGTATCTTCTAAATACTCCATTCCAGGTTCCCCCTACAGCCCCCAGGGCCTTGAGTATCTTCTAAATGCTCCATTCCAGGTTTCCCTTACAGCCCCCAGGGCCTTGAGTATCTTCTAAATGCTCCATTCCAGGTTTCCCCTACAGCCCCCAGGGCATTCTAAATACTCCATTCCAGGTTTCACCTACAGCCCCCAGTCATTTGTGCCATACTGCTCAACTATCTAGCTAATCCACAACATTTATTTTATATGATCAATTGTTACTTTCCCCAGTTTCTGTGTTTTGGGTTTGTAGTTTTTGTGTATGTGTGCGTTTCAAGAAATGGCTTTCTGGATTCCAAGCAGCTGATTGGTTCACCCCATTGATTGTAGCTCTGACTCCGCCCTCTCGCTAGGAGAGTTTCTATTACAATGAGGACTCCTTCTGCAGCTTGAAAAGCCAGTGTTCCTTTGTTAGGAGAGAGAGCTTCTTGGTACTGGGGGCATACATATATGTCCTGTGTTTTGTTGTTGGTCTGTACATTATTTTGTAGCAGGTCCTTCTGAGGTATGTGTGTGCCAATAGGACTATTTGTTTTTGATTATCGAAATTGTTCACTCTAAGTGTGTATTATTCCGTTTCATTTGTTCCCGAAGGGGAAGGCACCTTGGGAGTGCTTAGGCAAGAGGCCTGCGGGCATACATATACCCGTAGTATGTACTCTGTCACAAGGTAAGACCTGGGCGGACCCTCCTCTGTATTTTGGTTAGAGCGTCAGGTGGTGCAAAGATAGGTCAGTAGTGGGTAGATAGGTAGGACCCTCCCCTGTATTTTGGCTAGCGCGCCAGGTGGTGCTAAGATAGGTCAGTAGTGGGTAGATAGGTAGGACCCTCCTCTGTATTTTGGCTAGCGCGCCAGGTGGTGCTAAGATAGGTCAGTAGTGGGTAGATAGGTAGGACCCTCCCCTGTATTTTGGCTAGTGCGCCAGGTGGTGCTAAGATAGGTCAGTAGTGGGTAGATAGGTAGGACCCTCCCCTGTATTTTGGCTAGTGCGCCAGGTGGTGCTAAGATAGGTCAGTAGTGGGTAGATAGGTAGGACCCTCCCCTGTATTTTGGCTAGTGCGCCAGGTGGTGCTAAGATAGGTCAGTAGTGGGTAGATAGGTAGGACCCTCCTCTATATTTTGGCTAGTGCGCCAGGTGGTGCTAAGATAGGTCAGTAGTGGGTAGATAGGTAGGACCCTCCTCTGTATTTTGGCTAGTGCGCCAGGTGGTGCTAAGATAGGTCAGTAGTGGGTAGATAGGCAGGACCCTCCCCTGTATTTTGGCTAGTGCGCCAGGTGGTGCTAAGATAGGTCAGTAGTGGGTAGATAGGTAGGACCCTCCCCTGTATTTTGGCTAGTGCGCCAGGTGGTGCTAAGATAGGTCAGTAGTGGGTAGATAGGTAGGACCCTCCTCTGTATTTTGGCTAGTGCGCCAGGTGGTGCTAAGATAGGTCAGTAGTGGGTAGATAGGTAGGACCCTCCCCTGTATTTTGGCTAGTGCGCCAGGTGGTGCTAAGATAGGTCAGTAGTGGGTAGATAGGCAGGACCCTCCCCTGTATTTTGGCTAGTGCGCCAGGTGGTGCTAAGATAGGTCAGTAGTGGGTAGATAGGTAGGACCCTCCTCTGTATTTTGGCTAGTGCGCCAGGTGGTGCTAAGATAAGTCAGTAGTGGGTAGATAGGTAGGACCCTCCCCTGTATTTTGGTTAGCGTGTCAGGTGGTGCTAAGATAGGTCAGTAGTGGGTAGATAGGTAGGACCCTCCCCTGTATTTTGGCTAGTGCGCCAGGTGGTGCTAAGATAGGTCAGTAGTGGGTAGATAGGTAGGACCCTCCCCTGTATTTTGGCTAGTGCGCCAGGTGGTGCTAAGATAGGTCAGTAGTGGGTAGATAGGTAGGACCCTCCCCTGTATTTTGGCTAGTGCGCCAGGTGGTGCTAAGATAGGTCAGTAGTGGGTAGATAGGTAGGACCCTCCTCTGTATTTTGGCTAGTGCGCCAGGTGGTGCTAAGATAGGTCAGTAGTGGGTAGATAGGTAGGACCCTCCCCTGTATTTTGGCTAGTGCGCCAGGTGGTGCTAAGATAGGTCAGTAGTGGGTAGATAGGTAGGACCCTCCTCTGTATTTTGGCTAGTGCTCCAGGTGGTGCTAAGATAGGTCAGTAGTGGGTAGATAAGTAGGACCCTCCCCTGTATTTTGGCTAGTGCGCCAGGTGGTGCTAAGATAGGTCAGTAGTGGGTAGATAGGTAGGACCCTCCTCTGTATTTTGGCTAGTGCGCCAGGTGGTGCTAAGATAGGTCAGTAGTGGGTAGATAGGTAGGACCCTCCCCTGTATTTTGGCTAGTGCGCCAGGTGGTGCTAAGATAGGTCAGTAGTGGGTAGATAGGTAGGACCCTCCTCTGTATTTTGGCTAGTGCGCCAGGTGGTGCTAAGATAGGTCAGTAGTGGGTAGATAGGTAGGACCCTCCCCTGTATTTTGGCTAGTGCGCCAGGTGGTGCTAAGATAGGTCAGTAGTGGGTAGATAGGTAGGACCCTCCTCTGTATTTTGGCTAGTGCGCCAGGTGGTGCTAAGATAGGTCAGTAGTGGGTAGATAGGTAGGAGGGGATTCCTTCACTTTTACTGTCTTTGCTTTGGTCCGGCCCCTTTTCCCCCAAATTACTGTGTGAAGGAAATAAATACCGGGTTAACGGTAATATATTCTGCCTCTGTCATCCTTACCCGCACCTACAGTCCCATATTCTATACCTCCACCTCCACCTATAGTCCCATACCTCTATACCTCCACCTACAGTCCCATACCTCTATACCTCCACCTACAGTCCCATACCTCTATACCTCCACCTACAGTCCCATACCTCTATACCTCCACCTCCACCTGTAGTCCCATACCTCTATACCTCCACCTACAGTCACATACCTCTTTACCTCCACCTACAGTCACATACCTCTTTACCTCCACCTACAGTCAAATACCTCTATACCTCCACCTACAGTCACATACCTCCACCTACAGTCCCATACCTCTATACCTCCACCTACAGTCACATACCTCTTTACCTCCACCTACAGTCACATACTTCCTAACCTCCACCTACAGTCACATACTTCCTTACCTCCACCTACAGTCACATACCTCTATACCTCCACCTACAGTCCCATACCTCTTTACCTCCACCTACAGTCACATACCTCTTTACCTCCACCTTCAGTCACATACCTCTTTACCTCCACCTACAGTCACATACCTCTTTACCTCCACCTACAGTCACATACCTCTCTGCCTCCACCTACAGTCCCATACCTCTATACCTCCACCTACAGTCCCATACCTCTATGTAGGCCGCTCTTACAGTATTCTCCCTAGTCACATACCTCTATGTAGGCCGCTCTTACAGTATTCTCCCTAGTCAAATACCTCTATGTAGGCCGCTCTTACAGTATTCTCCCTAGTCACATACCTCTATGTAGGCCGCTCTTACAGTATTCTCCCTAGTCACATACCTCTATGTAGGCCGCTCTTACAGTATTCTCCCTGAACACCAAGTCGTAGAATAAAACGGAGCATATAAGCAGACAATGAAAGCTCTTACTATATTTGATGATGACATTTCTCTTAAACAGGCTATAGGCTACATGTGCACCACCAAGTCAGAACAGTAGGATAAGAAAAGGGAGCATATAAGCAGACAATGAAAGCTCTTACTATATTTGATGATGACATTTCTCTTAAACAGGCTAAAGGCTACATGTGCACCACCAAGTCAGAACAGTAGGTTACATTATGAGGGGGATATAGACCAAATTATTTGGGTGAGGAACAACTTATTACCCAACATACACGTAGGATGACTTTCTTAGCTACAGTATACATATCTAGTACCTGGCAGGTTACATAATTTATGCAGCAGCATACAAAACATTTTTGGAGGTGGCACGGCAGTCCTTCTTGGGGGCAAATTTTCTCATCAAAGTAATGGTGCTTTCAAGACAACTGGGAATTCTGAAAAAAAACAAGGTTGAATCATGACATAAGTTATCTTCAGGTCGGAGCTCTAGAAAGAGGCAGTAGATCCCGACTTGGAATGATCAGTGCAGCCAAAGCTATGGTAGATATAACATGATTTGATGTCATTATATCTGTGGTCAATGACCTTGAGCCTTCTTGGATGGCACTTCTAATGTAACTCTATGGTAGCACCCAAGGGGCTTGAATTTTTGAGCTCTCCCTGTAGATTTTGCTGTGACGTTGTGTCCCTATGAGTGACAGAACACTGAGCCAATCACGGCGCTTTTCTGCTGGCTGCCTCACCACCACCACAGAAAGCACTGAGCTGAAACACTTGCATTTTGGAGCTGCCTTATAGAAAGAAAAAAATAGATATGTGGTTTTATTGACTGACCTTAATAACCTTTTGTGACTAGGGGGCAGTATTTTCATTTTTGGAAAAATAACGTGCCCGTAGTAAATGGGATATTTTGTCAGGACAAGATGCTAGAATATGCATATAATTGACAGTTTAGGATAGAAAACACTCTAAAGTTTCAAAAACTGTAAAAAACTGTCTGTGAGTATAACAGAACTGATGTTGCAGGCGAAAACCTTGAGAAAAATCCACGCGTTTTGTGCCTCATGTTTTGAAAGCTGCATTCCAATGTGTCCCTATTGAGCAGTGAATGGGCTATCAACCAGATTACTTTTTCTCTGTATTCCCCAATATTTTGAAAATCTGAGATGACGGGGTGATTAACAAAAGGCTAAGCTGTGTCTCAATATATTTCACTTGTGATTTTCATGAATAGGAATATTTTCTAGGAATATGTAAGTCCGTTGCGTTATGCTAATTAGTGTCAGTCGATGATTACGCTCCCTCATGCGTGATGAGGAGTCACTAGAGGTTTTAATGTCGTCAAGTAATGATGGACTGTTGTTTCTTTTTGCTTATTTGAGCTGTTCTTTCCATAATATGGACTTGGTCTTTTACCAGATAGGGATATCTTCTGTATACCACCCCTACCTTGTCACAACACAACAATCAACACTGTTTCCATAAACACTGAGCAGACACTGTTGTCGGTGTCAAGAGAGGAGAGGAGAATGGCTGCCGTTTTACAGTCCCCTAACCAATTGTGCTATTGTGTGTTTTTGTACATCCTCTCCTTGACCATGTCTGTAATACCCACGTTTCAAGCAGACCACCATCGTCCCTGTGCCCAAGAATGCGAAGGTAACCTGCCTAAAAGACTACCGCCCAGTAGCACTCATGTAGCCATGAAGTGCTTTGAAAGGCTCGTCATGGCTCACATCAACACCATCATCCCGGAAACCCTATACCTACCCAAATTGGAATATCGCCCCAACAGATCCACAGATGACGCAATCTCAATCGCACACCACACTGCCCTTTCCCACCTGGACAAAATGAACACCTATGTGAGAATGCTGTTCATTGACTACAGCTCAGTGTTCAACACCATAGTGCCGCGCGTGGCAGATGTGTTGTTGCCTACCCTTACCACCTGGGTGTGGCCCGTCAGGAAGTCCAGGATCCAGTTTTAGAGGGAAGTGTTTAGTCCCCGGGTCCTTAGCTTAGTGATCCTCAACCCCGGGAACCCACAGCGGTGCATGCTTAGTCCCCTCCTGTACTCCCTGTTCACCCACAACTGATTGTCCAAGCAGGTCTCCAACACCATCATTAAGTTTGCTGACGACACAACGGTGGTAGGCCTGATCACCGACAATGATGAGACAGCCTATAGGGAAGAGGTCAGAGACCTGCAGTATAGTGCCAAGACAACAAGCTCCCCTCAATGTGAGCAAGACAAAGGAGAGGATCGTAGACTACAGGAAAAGGAGGGCAGAACAGGCCCTCATTAACATCGGCGGGGCTGTAGTGCAGCGGGTGCATCCTGACTGGTTGCATCATTACCTAGTATGGCAGCTGATCGGCCTGCGACAGCAAGGCACTACAGAGGGTAGTGCGTATGGCGCAGTACATCACTGGGGGGGCAAGCTTCCTGCCATCCAGGACCTATATACCAGCCGTTGTCAGAGGAAAGCCCATAAAATGGTCAGAGACTCCAGTCATCAAGTCTTAGACTGTTCTCCATGTTACCACATGACAAGCAGTACCGGAGCACCAAGTCTGGGTCCAAAAGGCTTCTTTTAACAGCTTTTACCCCCAAGCTATAAGACTGCTGAAAAATGTATAAAATTGCCACCCGGACATTTACATTTGTTTTTGCACTGCTGCTATTCACTGTTTATCATCTATTTCATAGTCTCTTTACCCCTACCTACAGTACAAATTACCTGGTCTAACCTGTACTACTGTTTATTATCTATATATCATAGTCACTTTATCCCTACCTACAGTACAAATTACCTGGTCTAACCTGTACTACTGTTTATTATCTATTTCATAGTCTCTTTACCCCTACCTACAGTATAAATTACCTGGTCTAACCTGTACTACTGTTTATTATCTATATCATAGTCACTTTACCCCTACCTACAGTACAAATTACCTGGTCTAACCTGTACTACTGTTTATTATCTATTTCATAGTCTCTTTACCCCTACCTACAGTATAAATTACCTGGTCTAACCTGTACTACTGTTTATTATCTATATCATAGTCACTTTACCCCTACCTACAGTATAAATTACCTGGTCTAACCTGTACTACTGCTTATTATCTATATCATAGTCACTTTACCCCTACCTACAGTATAAATGACCTGGTCTAACCTGTACTACTGTTTATTATCTATATATCATAGTCTCTTTACCCCTACCTACAGTATAAATGACCTGGTCTAACCTGTACTACTGTTTATCATCTATTTCATAGTCTCTTTATCCCTTTATCTCCACATATTGACTTGGTACCGGCACCCCCTGTATGTATAAATAACCTGGTCTAACCTGTATCCCCACATATTGACTTGGTACCGACACCCCCTGTATTTAGCCTCCTTATTGTTATGTAATTTTATTGTGTTACTTTATATTTTCTTTTTTACTTTAGTTTATTTAGTAAATATTTTCTTAACTCTATTTCTTGAACTACATTGTTGGTTAGGGGCTTGTAAGTAAACTTTTCAGGGTCAAGGTCGACACCTGTTGTATTCGGAGCATGTGACAAATACAGTGTTATTTGATTTGATAGCATGGCATTGGGATTGGAGGTAGAAGAATCTGATCCTAGATCTGTGGTTAGGCACAACTTCGATTTAAAGTATCATTCATGTCTGCAGCCAGGGAATATAATAGATGTATGACAGTGTTCAGTATTACACCATTACAACACATGGAGCACTGCCATCTAGTGGACAGATCAGGATACAACACATGGAACACTGCCATCTAGTGGACAGATCAGGATGCAACATATGGAACACTGCCATCTAGTGGACAAGTCAGGATACAACACATGGAACACTGCCATCTAGTGGACATATCAGGATACAACATATGGAACACTGCCATCTAGTGGACAGATCAGGATGCAACATATGGAACACTGCCATCTCGTTTTCGAATCCAAGATGGCGTAGCAGTCAGACGTCTTTTTCCTGTCGTGTCCCTTGTATATTTCGTTTTACATCAATTTTGTCGCATGTCCTTTAAAATATTTCCATAAACCTCAAAATCTAAATACTCTCCTGCAACCCGCCTCACCCAATGTGGCGCGGATCTGCTTTTTTTCCTAAAGTATTTATATTGACTTCGGATCTGGCATCCCTCAACTGAAGCTAGCCAGCTAACTACCAGCTATCAGTCAGCAACCATTGCTAGCGGTCAGCACCTTCAGCTCGGAAAGCTCTCGTCAGTTCGAACAACGTGACTCTAACCAGAGCATAACGGACCTGTTATTTTTATCCCCGGATTCCTACTGCAAACTGACCATTTTCATCTGGGTCTTCACAACTAGCTAACCGCAATACCGGATGACGACTCCTGGCTAGCGTTTCCAGGGCTCCTGTGCCAGGGCTCCTGTGCTACCACCGAAGTATACTCCTGGGCTACCACCGAAGTATACTCCTGGTCTACAATATCCGGGCCCCTTCTACAGCCGGTACGGGGCATGGAACCCCGCAGGTCCCCTACGACTGGAATACCGACATAATCTGCCCGAGGACTCCCAACAGGCCCCTCAGGCGCGACGCCCGCTGAAGGCCCGTTATGCTAACCTGCTAGGCCTGCTAGCTACCTAGAGCTACTTGGAACCCTACTAATGCCACGACTGGTCTATCGACGTCACCGCACGAAGAGGCAAGAACAGACTTATCCCCATCGCGATGCCCCCAAAGGCTAAGTTTCTAGCCCCTGCTATCTGCTTGCTTGCTAACCCGGTTGGCTAACTGCTAGCTTGCCGGGCCCGGTCTGCTAACTGCTAACTTGCCTCCCCGGTCTGCTAACTGCCAGCCCTTGCTAACTGCTTGCTTGCTAAACCGGTCTGCTAACTGCTAGCCCTTGCTAACTGCTTGCCCCTGCTAACTGCTTGCTAACCCGGGCCTGCTAACTGCTAGCTTGCCCCGGTCTACTAACTGCTAGCTGCCGGCCTGGCCTGCTAACTGCTAGCTTACCTGCCCGGTCTGTAACTGCTAGCCCATGCTAACTGCTTGCCCCGGTCTACTAGCTGCTAGCTTGTTTAGCCCCGGCCTACTAACTGTTAGCTTGTTAGCATCGGCCTGCTAACTGTCTGAATCGATGTGTCCCCAGCCAGCCCAACCATTCACTGGACCCATATGTTCACTTGACTACGCATGCCTCTCTCTAATATCAATATGCATTGTCCATTACTGTCCTGGTTAGTGATTACTGTCTTATTTAACTGTAGAGCCTCTAGCCCTGCTCAATATGCCTTAACCAACCATGTTGTTCCACCTCCTACATATGCGATGACATCACCTGGTTTAAACATCTCCAGAGACTAAATATCTCTCTTCATTACTCAATACCTAGGTTTACCTCCAATGTACTCACATCCTACCTTACCTTTGTCTGTACACTATGCCTTGAATCTATGCTATCGTGCCCAGAAACCTGCTCCTTTTACTCTCTGTTCTGAACGTGCTAGACGGCCAGTTCGTATAGTTTTTAGCCGTACCCTTATCCTACTTCTCCTCTGTTCCTCTGGTGATGTGGAGGTTAATCCAGGTCCTGCAGTGCCTAGCTCCACTCCCATTCCCCAGGCGCTCTCATTTGTTGACTTCTACAACCGTAAAAGCCTTGGTTTCATGCATGTTAACATTAGAAGCCTCCTCCCTAAGTTTGTTTTACTCACTGCTTTAGCACACTCGGCCAACCCAGATGTCTTAGCCGTGTCTGAAATCTTGCTCAGGAAAACTACCAAAAACCCTTGAAATATCCATTGCTAACTATCCGCCAAGATAGAACTGCCAAAGGGGGCGGTGTTGCAATCCACTGCAAAGATAGCCTGCAGAGATCTATATTACTATCTAAGTCTGTACCCAAACAATTTGAGCTTCTACTTCTAAAAATTCACCTTTCCAGAAACAAGTCTCTCACTGTTGCCACTTGCTATAGACCTCCCTCTGCCCCCAGCTGTGCCCTCGATACCATATGTGAATTGTTGCCCCCCATCTATCTTCTGAGCTCGTGCTACTAGGTGACCTAAACTGGGACATGCTTAACACCCCGGCCATCCTACAGACTAAGCTTGATGCCCTCAATCTCACACAAATTGTCAATGAACCTACCAGGTACAACCCCAAATCAGTAAATACGGCACCCTCATAGATGTCATCCTAACTAATTCGCCCTCCAAATACACCTCTGCTGTTTTCAATCAAGATCTCAGCGATCACTGCCTCATTGCCTGCATCCGTAGTGGGTCTGCGATCAAACGACCACCCCTCATCACTGTCAAACGCTCCCTGAAACACTTCTGCGAGCAAGCCTTTCTAATCGACCTGGCCGGGGTATCCTGGAATGACATTGACCTCATCCCGTTAGTAGATGACGCCTGGCTATTCTTTAAAAGTGCCTTCCTCACCATCTTAAATAAGCATGCCCCTCTCAAAAAATTTAGAACTAGTAACTAACTAATTTTAGAACTAGGAATAGATATATTCCTTGGTTCACTCCAGACCTGTCTGCCCTTGACCAGCTCAAAAACATCCTGTGGCGTTCTGCATTAGCATTGAATAGACCCGGTGATATGCAACTTTTCAGGGAAGTTAGGTACAAATATACACAGGCAGTTAGGAAAGCTAAGGCAAGCTTTTTCAAACAGAAATTTGCATCCTGTAGTGCTAACTCAAAAAAGTTCTGGGACACTGTAAAGTCCATGGAGAATAAGAGCACCTCCTCCCAGCTGCCCACTGCTCTGAGGCTAGGAAACACTGTCACCACCGATAAATCCACTATAATTCTGAATTTCAATAAGCATTTCTCTACGGCTGGCCATGCTTTCCACTTGGCTACCCCTACCCCGGTCAACTGCCCGGCACCCTCCACAGCAACCCGAAATCCAGATAGCTGATGTTGTGAAAGAGCTGAAAAATCTGGACCCCTACAAATCAGCCGGGCTAGACAATCTGGACCCTCTCTTTCTGAAAATTATCTGCCGAAATTGTTGCAACCCCTATCACTAGCCTGTTCAACCTCTCTTTCGTATCATCTGAGATTCCCAAAGATTGGAAAGCTGCCGCGGTCATCCCCCTCTTCAGAGGGGGTGACACTCTAGACCCAAACTGCTACAGACCTATATCTATCCTACCCTGTCTTTCTAAGGTCTTCGAAAGCCAAGTTAACCAACAGATTACTGACCATTTCGAATCCCACCATACCTTCTCCACTATCCGCTATGCAATCTGGTTACAGAGCTGGTCATGGGTGCACCTCAGCCACGCTCAAGGTTCTAAACGACATCATAACCACCATCGATGAGACATTACTGAGCAGCCGTATTCATCGACCTGGCCAAGGCTTTCGACTCTGTAAATCACAACATTCTTATTGGCAGAGTCGACAGCCTTGGTTTCTCAAATGATTGCCTCGCCTGGTTTACCAACTACTTCTCTGATAGAGTTCATTGTGTCAAATCGGAGGGCCTGTTGTCTGGACCTCTGACAGTCTCTATGGGGGTGCCCCATGGTTCAATCCTTGGGCCGACTCTTTTCTCTGTATACATCAATGACGTTGCTCTTGCTGCTATACATCACTACTCTGGACGGCTCTGACTTAGAATACGTGGACAACTACAAATACCTGGGTGTCTGGTTAGACTGTAAACTCTCCTTCCAGACTCACATTAAGCATCTCCAATCCAAAATTAAATCTAGAATCGGCTTCCTATATCGCAACAAAGCATCCTTCACTTATGCTGCCAAACAAACCCTCGTAAAACTGACCATCCTACTGATCTTCGACTTGCCTACTGATCTTCGACGGTGATGTCATCTATAAAATAGCCTCCAACAATCTACTCAACAAGCTGGATGCAGTCTATCACAGTGCCATCCGTTTCGTCACCAAAGCCCCATACACTATGCACCATTGCGACCTGTACACTCTCGTTGGTTGGCCCTCGCTTCATACTCGTCGCCAAATCCACTGGCTACAGGCTATCTACAAGTATCTGCTAGGTAAAGCCCCGCCTTATCTCAGCTCGCTGGTCACCATAGCAGCACCCACTCGTAGCACGCGCTCCAGCAGGTATATCTCACTGGTCACCCCCAAAGCCAATTTCCTTCCAGTTCTCTGCTGCCCATGACTGGAACGAATTGCAAAAATCTCTGAAGCTGGAGACTCAAATCTCCCTCACTAGTTTTAAGCACCAGCTGTCAGAGCAGCTTACAGATCACTGCACCTGTACATAGCCCATCTGTAAACAGCCCATCTATCTACTTACCTCATCCCCATACTGGTATTTATTTATATATTTATTTTGTTCCTTTGCAACCCAGTATCCCTACCTGCACATTCATCTTCTGCCGATCTACCATTGCAGTGTTGCAGTATTGTAATTACTTCGCCACCATGGCCTCTTTATTTCCTTAACTTACCTCATTTGCACTCACTGTATATAGACTTTTTGTTTTCTTTTGTTCTACTGTGTTATTGACTGTATGTTTTGTTTATTCTATGTGGAACTCTGTGTTGTTGTATGTGTCGAATTGCTAAGCTTTATCTTGGCCAGGTCACAGTTGCAAATGAGAACTTGTTCTCAACTAGCCTACCTGGTTAAATAAAAGTGAAATAAATAAATACATAAAATAGTGGACACATGGAGCACTGCCATCTAGTGGACAGATCAGGATACAACATATGGAGCACTGCCATCTAGTGGACAAATCAGGATACAACACATGGAACACTGCCATCTAGTGGACAGATCAGGACAAAACACATAGAACCTCCAGGTCTTGGAAGCTTTATTTGGCAAGTTGGCACCCATAAACTGGTGCTGCTAAAGATAATTGGTACCATAGAAAAATGGTTCCAGTCAGTGGTGTCTATGTTCTCATGATAAACTAACTCTTGTTGTTGATAGTTCCAGTCAGTGGTGTCTGTATGTTCTCATGATAAACTAACCCTTGTTGTTGATAGTTCCATTCAGTGGTGTCTGTATGTTCTCATGATAAACTAACTTGAGGACAAGGCTGCAGCGTCTAAAGAGAAGTGCGTGAAAAATTAGCTCTGTTGTGGAAATTTCACACCTCTCAGTTGCTGATGCTGTTGATGGCGGCCGCAGAGTCTAAAGATAAGTCCGTTGGTGTGAAAAGGGAAGGAGGGAGAGAAAGGAGAAGTACAGAGATGGACTGACAGGGTTGTGGTTATTCACCGCAGCTGAAGAGAGCATATTTTTCCTTCCACCATGACGTTCTGATGAACAGGGTCACTAGGTAAAAAGAGAGGAGAGAGAGATGAGAGAGGGACAGTGGAGCTGATCCAGTCAACTACAGTGAAGACCTCCAACACCACAGGAACAGTTATAGACCCCAACAGGTCTCAGTGTTTAATGTGTAGTTAGATGCATTTATACATCCCCATCTGTCTGTGTGTGTTTGTGTGTTCGTCTAATTCCAGTGTGGCTCAGTTGGTAGAGAATGGCCCTTGCAATGTAGGATTGTGGGTTTGATTCCCACGGGGGACCAGTACAGGACAAAGTACAATAATGTATCAACTCACTACTGTAAGTTGCTCTGGACAAGAGTTAAATGACCCAAAATATATGTGAAATGTGTGACAGAGGAACAGAGTTGTTTAACAATGGGTGATGTTGTTCACAAACAGCTATAACCTCAAACAGACACAGATCTGATACGTCTATGTGTGGGGTGGAGACAGCCTCTATTTTTAGTAATGCTATCAGTAAGGACATTTGGCATGATGGCTTTGGGTATTTTGAGCATCATGTTACACTGTTTAAATGTCAGCCACCAGAGCATCATGTTATACTGTTTAAATATCAGCCACCAGACCAGAGCATCATGTCATACTGTTTAAATGTTAGCCACCAGACCATAGCATCATGTTATTCTGTTTAAATGTCAGCCACCAGACCAGAGCATCATGTTATACTGTTTAAATGTCAGCCAACCAGACCAGAGCATCATGTTATACTGTTTAAATGTCAGCAACCAGACCATCATGTTATACTGTTTAAATGTCAGCCACCAGACCAGAGCATCATGTTATACTGTTTAAATGTCAGCCACCAGACCAGAGCATCATGTTATACTGTTTAAATGTCAACCACCAGACCAGAGCATCATGTTATACTGTTTAAATGTCAGTCACCAGACTAGAGCATCATGTTATACTGTTTAAATGTCAGCCACCAGACCAGAACATCATGTTATACTGTTTAAATGTCAGCCATCATAACCACAGCCATACTCTGGACCTGGTTATTACCAAGTGGCTTTCTACTGGGCCCACTGGACCTGGTTATTACCAAGGGGCTTTCTACTGTGCCCACCCATAACCACAGCCATACTCTAGACCTCGTTATTACCAAGGGGCTTTCTACTGGGCACACCCATAACCACAGCCATACTCTGGACCTGGGTATTACCAGGGGGCTTTCTACTGGGCCCACCCATAACCACAGCCATACTCTGGACCTGGGTATTACCAGGGGGCTTTCTACTGGTCCCACCCATAACCACAGACATACTCTGGACCTGGTTATTACCAAGGGGCTTTCTACTGGGCCCACCCATAACCACAGCCATACTCTGGACCTGGTTATTACCAAGGGGCTTTCTAATGACATATCCTCTATTGTTGATGTTGCTTAATCTGATCACCACTTTTTACTAACTTTTTACCAGTACAAATGTTAATTAAATAAAAACGTAAATCAATGGCAAACATTGGTGCCATAGCTCCAGT
Organism: Oncorhynchus clarkii lewisi; assembly: GCF_045791955.1. Lineage (NCBI taxonomy): Eukaryota > Metazoa > Chordata > Actinopteri > Salmoniformes > Salmonidae > Oncorhynchus > Oncorhynchus clarkii. The sequence goes on along the minus strand of NC_092155.1, from coordinate 3,406,319 downwards.
AAAGTTGAACAAGGTCACATCCAAACAGAGAGTCCCTTAGATGAGTGAGGAAACTAATACATTAAAGAGGAATTGCAGAAAGGCAGAGGGAAAGTGGGAGTCAAAGTTGCAGGTTCCTTTTGATATTCTGAGAGAGCAACTTTGCATATATTACAAGGCCATTAGAAATGCCAGATGGGCTCATTTTACTAACATGATCACTAATAATCTGTCACTCCCTGACTGTAGAGAGCTTTTTATGTCTCTATTTTGGTTTGGTCAGGGTGTGATTTGGGTGGGCATTCTATGTTCTTTTTGTTTTGTATTTCTTTGTGTTTGGCCGGGCATGGTTCTCAATCAGAGGCAGCTGTCTATCGTTGTCTCTGATTGAGAACCATACTTAGGTAGCTTTTTCCCACCTGGTTTTTGTGGGAAGTTGTTTTCTGTTTTGTGTTTGCACCAGACAGAACTGTTTCATTTTGTTCTACTTTGTTATTTTGTTTCAGTGTTCAGGTTTAATAAATTATTATGAACACGTACCACGCTGCACCTTGGTTCACTCCTTCTTCATCAGACGAGCGTTACAGAACTACCCACCACAAATGGACCAAGCAGCGTGGTAACGAGGAGCAGAGGGTTCAGGACTCCTGGACTTGCGAGGAGATATTGGACGGACAGGGACCCTGGAGACAGGCTGGGGAATATCGCCGCTCGAAGGAAGAACTAGAGGCAGCGAAAGCTGAGGCGACGATAAGAGGTAAGGCAGCGCAGAGAGGCAGCAGGGAGATTGGCGGAGTCAGCAGACCTGAGCCAGCTTAACGGAAGCTGCGTAGTACTGGTCCGTGTTATGCGGTGAAGCGCACGGTGTCTCCAGTGTGCGCTCAAAGCCCGGAGCGCTATATGCCAACCCCCCGCAAGTGCCATGCGAGAGTGGGCATCCAGCTAGGGCGGATTGTGCCAGATCAGCGTGTTTGGTCTCCGGTGCGCCGTTTCGGCCTAGGGTATCCTCCACCGGCTCTGCGTACTGTGTCTCCGGGGCGTTGGGAGGGTTCAGTTCGTCCTATGCCTGCGCTCCGCCGGTGCTGGGCGAAAGTGGGCATTGAGCCTAATGGAGCAGAGGTGCGAGTGTTAAGCACCAGATCTCCAGTGCTCTCCCACAGCTCGGTTCGACCTGTGCCTGCACTCTGGAGGGGCCGGGCTAAAGTGGTCATTCAGCCTGGAGGAGTGGTGCCAAGGCTGCGCACCAGAGCTCCAGTGCTCCCCCACAGCCCTGTTCATCCTGTGCCTCCTCTACACACCAGGCCTGCTGTAGTTCTCCAGGCTCCAGGCTGTCTCGGCGTCTCCCCCCTCCAGAGTCTTCCTCCAGTTCGGAGCCTCCAGCGACGTCCTCCAGTCCGGATCCTCCAGCGACGCTCTCCAGTCCGGATCCTCCAGCAACGCCCTCCAGTCCGGACCCTCCAGCGACGCCCTCCAGTCCGGAGCCTCCAGAGGCGCCCTCCAGTCCAGAGCCTCCAGAGGCGCCCTCCAGTCCAGAGCCTCCAGAGGCGCCCTCCAGTCCGGAGCCTCCAGAGGCGCCCTCCAGTCCGGAGCCTCTAGAGGCGCCCTCCAGTCCCAAGCCTCCAGAGGCGCCCTCCAGTCCCGAGCCTCCAGAGGCGCCCTCCAGTCCCGAGCCTCCAGAGGCGCCCTCCAGTCCGGAGCTTCCAGAGGCGCCCTTCAGTCCGGAGATTCCAGAGGCGCCCTTCAGTCCGGAGCTTCCTGTGGCGCCTTTCAGTCCGGAGCTTCCAGAGGCGCCCTCCAGTCCGAGGCCCACTACAAGGGTCCCCAATCCGGCCCCCGCAATGAGGGTTCCCAGTCCGAGGCCCGCTACGAGGGTTCGGCGGCGAGGGTCCCCGCCACCTAAGTGGGCCGAGCCAGAGGTGAAGCGGGGTCTACGTACCTCACCAGAGCTGCCACCGCTGAGAAATGCCCTATGGGTTCTGGTTGTTACATCATTCATAACAAACAACATGTTACATCATTCATAACATAACATGTTACACCATTCATAACATAACATGCCGCATCGTTCATAACACACAACATTTTTTTTTTCTCTCATTTTTTTTCTTTCACCTTTATTTAACCAGGTAGGCTAGTTAAGAACAAGTTCTCATTTGCAACTGCGACCTGGCCAAGATAAAGCGTAGCAATTCGACATACAACACAGAGTTACACATGGAACAAACAAAACATACAGTCAATAATAATAATAATAAACAAAAAGTCTATATACAGTGAGTGTAAATGAGGTAAGTTAAGTTAAGGAAATAAATAGGCCATGGTGGCGAAGTAATTACAATATAGCAATTAAACACTGGAATGGTAGATCGGCAGAAGATGAACGTGCAGGTAGAGATACGGAGGTGCAAAGGAGCAAAATAATAAATACCAGTATTTACCAGTATGGGGATGAGGTAGGTAGATAGATAGACTGTTTACAGATAGGCTAAGTACAGGTGATCTGTAAACTGCTCTGACAGCTGGTGCTTAAAGCTAGTGAGGGAGATGTGAGTCTCCAGCTTCAGAGATTTTTGCAATTCGTTCCAGTCATGGGCAGCAGAGAACTGGAAGGAAAGACAACCAAAGGAGGAATTGGCTTTGGGGGTGACCAGTGAGATATACCTGTTGGAGCGAGTGCTACGAGTGCTGCCATGGTGACCAGTGAACTGAGATAAGGCGGGCTATACCTAGCAGAGACTTGTAGATAACCTGTAGCCAGGGGGTTTGGCGACGAGTATGAAGCGAGGGCCAACCAACGAGTGCTTACAGGTCGCAATGGTGGGTAGTGTATGGGGCTTTGGTGAAAAAACGGATGGCACTGTGATAGACTGCATCCAGTTTGTTGAGTAGAGTGTTGGAGGATATTTTATAGATGACATCACCGAAGTCAAGGATCGGTAGGACGGTCAGTTTTACGAGGGTATGTTTGGCAGCATGAGTGAAGGATGCTTTGTTGCGATATAGGACGCCGATTCTACATAATTCATAACAAGCACAACATGCTACATTTCTTAACATGACTTGCTACATCATTAATTTTACAACATGCTCCATCATTGATAACACAACATGCTACGTAATTCATTACAAACACAACATGCTACATCATTCATAACACAACATGCTACATCATTCATAACACAACATGTTACACCCTTCATAACAAACAAAATGCACATTATTCATAACAAACAAAACACACCATATAATTCATAACACAACATGCTACATCATTCTTAACATAACTTGCTATATCATTAATATTACAACATGCTACATCATTGATAACAAACAAAACATGCTACATCATTCATAACATCACACAAAATGCTACATCAATTGTAACAAAAACAACATGCTACATCATTCAGAGCATAATATGCTACATCAATCATAACAAACACAACATGCTACATCATTCATAACAAACAGAACATGCATATCATTCATAACAACCACAAAGTCCTAAAATCATTCATAACAAACACAACATGCTGCATCAACATAACACATGTGACATCATAACACAACATGCTACATCATTCATAACAAACAAAACACACTACACAATTCATAACAAGCACAACATGCTACATCGTTCTTAACATAACTTGCTACATCATTAATATTACAACATGCTACATCATTGATAACAAACAAAACATGCTACATCATTCATATCATACACAACTTGCTTCATCGTTCATAACAAACACAACATGTTACATCAACACAACATGCTACATCATTCCTTAAATAACATGCTACATCATTCATAACAAACAAAACATGCTACATAATTCATAACAAACACAACATGTGACATCATTCATAACACAACATGCTACATCATTCATTAAATAACATGCTACATCATTCATAACAAACAAAACATGCTATGTCATTCATAACAAACAAAACACACTACATAATTCATAACAAGCACAACATGCCACATCACTCTTATTTAATGAACATTACAACATGCCATATCATTGATAACAATCTAAACATGCTACATCATTCATAACATACACAAAATTCTGCATCAATTGTAACAAACACAATATGCTACATCATTCATAGCTTAACATGTTGCATCAATAATAACAAACACAACATGCTACATCATTCATAGCAAACAGAACATGCCATATCATTCATAACAACCACAACTTGCTACATCATTAAAGTTAAAACATGTTACATCATGCATAACAAACACAACATGCTACATCAACATAACACCACATGCAACATCATTGATAACACAACATGCTACATCATTAATAACAACCACAACATGCTACATCATTCATAACACAACATGATACAAAATTCATAACACAACACAACATGTTACATCATTCATAACACAACATAACACATCATTAATAACAACCACAACATGGTACATCATTCATAACACAACATGCCACATCATTAATAACAACCACAACATGCTACATCATTCATAGCATAACATGCTACGTCATTCACAACAAACACAACATGCTACGTCATTCATAACAAACACAGCATGCTACATTTCATAATAAACACAACGTTCTATATCATTCATAGCACAACATGCTACATCATTCATAACAAAGACAACATTTTACATCGTTCATAACAAACACAACATGCTACATTGTTCATAACAAACACAACTTGCTAAATTGTTCATAACAAACATAACATGCTACATCAACATAACACAACATGCTACATCATTCATAACACAACATGCTACATCATTCATAACAACCACAACATGCTACATCATTCATAACAACCACAACATGCTACATCATTCATAACACAACATGCTACATCGTTCATAACACAACATGCATCATCATTCATAACAACCACAACATGCTACATCATTCATAACACAACATTCTACATCATTCATAACAACCACAACATGCTACATCATTCATAACAACCACAACATGCTACATCACTCATAACACAACATGCTACATCATTCATAACACAACATGCTACATCATTCATAACACAACATGCTACATCATTCATAACACAACATGTTACATCATTATTAACAAACACAACATGCTACATCATTCATAACACAACATGCTACATCATTCATAACACAACATGCTACATCATTCATAACACAACATGCTACATCATTCATAACACAACATGCTACATCATTCATAACACAACATGCTACATCATTCATAACACAACATGCTACATCATTCATAACACAACATGCTACATCATTCATAACACAACATGCTACATCATTCATAACACAACATGTTACATCATTCATAACACAACATGTTACATCATTCATAACACAACATGTTACATCATTCATAACACAACATGCTACATCATTCATAACAAACACAACATGTTACATCATTCATAACACAACATGCTACATCATTCATAACAAACACAACATATTACATCATTCATAACACAACACGCTACATCATTCATAACACAACATGTTACATCATTCATAACACAACATGCTACATCATTCATATCAACCACAACATGCTACATCATTCATAACACAACATGCTACATCATTCATAACACAACATGTCACATCATTATTAACAAACACAACATGCTACATCATTCATAACACAACATGCTACATAATTCATAACACAACATGTTACATCATTATTAACAAACACAACATGCTACATCATTCATAACACAACATGCTACATCATTCATAACACAACATGCTACATCATTCATAACACAACATGCTACATCATTCATAACACAACATGCTACATCATTCATAACACAACATGCTACATCATTCATAACACAACATGCTACATCATTCATAACACAACATGCTACATCATTCATAACACAACATGCTACATCATTCATAACACAACATGCTACATCATTCATAACACAACATGCTACATCATTCATAACACAACATGCTACATCATTCATAACACAACATGTTACATCATTCATAACACAACATGTTACATCATTATTAACAAACACAACATGCTACATCATTCATAACACAACATGCTACATCATTCATAACACAACATGCTACATCATTCATAACACAACATGCTACATCATTCATAACACAACATGCTTCATCATTCATAACACAACATGTTACATCATTCATAACACAACATGTTACATCATTCATAACACAACATGTTACATTATTCATAACACAACATGCTACATCATTCATAACAAACACAACATGTTACATCATTCATAACACAACATGCTACATCATTCATAACAAACACAACATATTACATCATTCATAACACAACACGCTACATCATTCATAACACAACATGTTACATCATTCATAACACAACATGCTACATCATTCATATCAACCACAACATGCTACATCATTCATAACACAACATGCTACATCATTCATAACACAACATGTCACATCATTATTAACAAACACAACATGCTACATCATTCATAACACAACATGCTACATTATTCATAACACAACATGTTACATCATTCATAACACAACACGCTACATCATTCATAACACAACATGCTACATCATTCATAACACAACATGCTACATCATTCATAACACAACATGATACATCATTCATAACACAACATGCTACATCATTCATAACACAACATGCTACATCATTCATAACACATCATGCTACATCATTCATAACACAACATGCTACATCATTATTAACACAACTTGCTACATCATTCATAACACAACATGCTACATCATTCATAACACAACATGATATATCATTCATAACACAACATGCTACATCATTCATAACAAACACAACATGCTACATCATTCATAACACAACATGATACATCATTCATAACACAACATGCTACATCATTCATAACACAACATGCTACATCATTCATAACACAACATGCTACATCATTCATAATAAACAATTAATTTTGAAGTTAAGGTTTAAGGGTTGGAGTTGAAATTAGGATTCGGCTTGAATTTAGGGACAGAATTGAAGTTAGAGTTGAAGAAGGTGGAAGTTAGTGATACAGTGATCTGGACATACCTCAGTCTGTACATTAGGGTTAGTGATACAGTGATCTGGACCTACCTCAGTCTGTACATTAGGGTTAGTGATACAGTGATCTGGACCTACCTCAGTCTGTACATTAGGGTTAGTGATACAGTGATCTGGACCTACCTCAGTCTGTACATTAGGGTTAGTGATACAGTGATCTGGACCTACCTCAGTCTGTACATTAGGGTTAGTGATACAGTGATCTGGACCTACCTCAGTCTGTACATTAGGGTTAGTGATACAGTGATCTGGACCTACCTCAGTCTGTACATTAGGGTTAGTGATACAGTGATCTGGACCTACCTCAGTCTGTACATTAGGGTTAGTGATACAGTGATCTGGACCTACCTCAGTCTGTACATTAGGGTTAGTGATACAGTGATCTGGACCTACCTCAGTCTGTACATTAGGGTTAGTGATACAGTGATCTGGACCTACCTCAGTCTGTACATTAGGGTTAGTGATACAGTGATCTGGACCTACCTCAGTCTGTACATTAGGGTTAGTGATACAGTGATCTGGACCTACCTCAGTCTGTACATTAGGGTTAGTGATACAGTGATCTGGACCTACCTCAGTCTGTACATTAGGGTTAGTGATACAGTGATCTGGACCTACCTCAGTCTGTACATTAGGGTTAGTGATACAGTGATCTGGACCTACCTCAGTCTGTACATTAGGGTTAGTGATACAGTGATCTGGACCTACCTCAGTCTGTACATTAGGGTTAGTGATACAGTGTTCTGGACCTACCTCAGTCTGTACGTTAGGGTTAGAGATACAGTGATCTGGACCTACCTCAGTCTGTACGTTAGGGTTAGTGATACAGTGATCTGGACCTACCTCAGTCTGTACATTAGGGTTAGTGATACAGTGATCTGGACCTACCTCAGTCTGTACATTAGGGTTAGTGATACAGTGATCTGGACCTACCTCAGTCTGTACATTAGGGTTAGTGATACAGTGATCTGGACCTACCTCAGTCTGTACATTAGGGTTAGTGATACAGTGATCTGTACCTACCTCAGTCTGTACATTAGGGTTAGTGATACAGTGATCTGGACCTACCTCAGTCTGTACATTAGGGTTAGTGATACAGTGATCTGGACCTACCTTAGTCTGTACATTAGGGTTAGTGATACAGTGATCTGGACCTACCTCAGTCTGTACATTAGGGTTAGTGATACAGTGTTCTGGACCTACCTCAGTCTGTACGTTAGGGTTAGAGATACAGTGATCTGGACCTACCTCAGTCTGTACGTTAGGGTTAGTGATACAGTGATCTGGACCTACCTCAGTCTGTACATTAGGGTTAGTGATACAGTGATCTGGAACTACCTCAGTCTGTACATTAGGGTTAGTGATACAGTGATCTGGACCTACCTCAGTCTGTACATTAGGGTTAGTGATACAGTGATCTGGACCTACCTTAGTCTGTACATTAGGGTTAGTGATACAGTGATCTGGACCTACCTCAGTCTGTACATTAGGGTTAGTGATACAGTGTTCTGGACCTACCTCAATCTGTACATTAGGGTTAGAGATACAGTGATCTGGACCTACCTCAGTCTGTACGTTAGGGTTAGTGATACAGTGATCTGGACCTACCTCAGTCTGTACATTAGGGTTAGTGATACAGTGATCTGGACCTACCTCAGTCTGTACATTAGGGTTAGTGATACAGTGATCTGGACCTACCTCAGTCTGTACATTAGGGTTAGTGATACAGTGATCTGGACCTACCTCAGTCTGTACATTAGGGTTAGTGATACAGTGATCTGTACCTACCTCAGTCTGTACATTAGGGTTAGTGATACAGTGATCTGGACCTACCTCAGTCTGTACATTAGGGTTAGTGATACAGTGATCTGGACCTACCTTAGTCTGTACATTAGGGTTAGTGATACAGTGATCTGGACCTACCTCAGTCTGTACATTAGGGTTAGTGATACAGTGTTCTGGACCTACCTCAATCTGTACATTAGGGTTAGAGATACAGTGATCTGGACCTACCTCAGTCTGTACGTTAGGGTTAGTGATACAGTGATCTGGACCTACCTCAGTCTGTACATTAGGGTTAGTGATACAGTGATCTGGACCTACCTCAGTCTGTACATTAGGGTTAGTGATACAGTGATCTGGACCTACCTCAGTCTGTACATTAGGGTTAGTGATGCAGTGATCTGGACCTACCTCAGTCTGTACATTAGGGTTAGTGATACAGTGATCTGGACCTACCTCAGTCTGTACATTAGGGTTAGTGATACAGTGATCTGGACCTACCTCAGTCTGTACATTAGGGTTAGTGATACAGTGATCTGGACCTACCTCAGTCTGTACATTAGGGTTAGTGATACAGTGATCTGGACCTACCTCAGTCTGTACATTAGGGTTAGTGATACAGTGATCTGGACCTACCTCAGTCTGTACATTAGGGTTAGTGATACAGTGATCTGGACCTACCTCAGTCTGTACATTAGGGTTAGTGATACAGTGATCTGGACCTACCTCAGTCTGTACGTTAGGGTTAGTGATACAGTGATCTGTACCTACCTCAGTCTGTACATTAGGGTTAGTGATACAGTGATCTGGACCTACCTCAGTCTGTACATTAGGGTTAGTGATACAGTGATCTGGACCTACCTCAGTCTGTACATTAGGGTTAGTGATACAGTGATCTGGACCTACCTCAGTCTGTACATTAGGGTTAGTGATACAGTGATCTGTACCTACCTCAGTCTGTACATTAGGGTTAGTGATACAGTGATCTGGACCTACCTCAGTCTGTACATTAGGGTTAGTGATACAGTGATCTGTACCTACCTCAGTCTGTACATTAGGGTTAGTGATACAGTGATCTGGACCTACCTCAGTCTGTACATTCAAACCTTCTCTGATGGTGCTAAAACCCACCAGATATGTCTTAATTCAGAGAAACAATATCGCAAGACTTCGGGGAATGCTTGTGAAACAGACCAATCAGACCAGGCTGGGGTTTGGGGGTAGAGAAGTCACAAAGACAAGTGAAACATACACCCTTAGTTGTTAATTTTCTAGAAAGCTAAAGGCACAACCCAGATCTCCAGTAGTGGAACATGTTATTAATCCACTAGATTAGACCAATGTCTTCAGTAGTGGAACATGTTATTACTCCACTAGATTAGAGACAATGTCTTCAGTAGTGGAACATGTTATTACTACAACCTAGATTAGAGACAATGTCTTCAGTAGTGGAACATGTTATTACTCCAAACTCATGAAAGTGACAAACTGACACATTTTCTAACACATTTTAGGAAGCTTTATTTGACAGGTTGGCAGTCATTCAATGGTGTTGCTCAAGATAAACACCCACAACGACATTATAGAAAAATACACTTTCCAATTTCACATGAACAAACAGAATATAACAGACCAGCTCAATATAAAACACATTGAAGCCTTTACATCATTCATCATGGACAAAACACTACAACTTCCCTTCTGTTAGTAGTATTGAAGTCTTTACATCATTCATCATGGACAAAACACTACAACTTTCCTTCTGTTAGTAGGAATGAAGTCTTCACATCATTCATCATGGACACAACACTACAACTTCCCTTCTGTTAGTAGTAATGAAGTCTTTACAACATTCATCATGGACAAAACACTACAACGTTCCTTCTGTTAGTAGTAATGAAGTCTTTACATCATTCATCATGGACATAACACTACAACGTTCCTTCTGTTAGTAGTAATGAAGTCTTTACATCATTCATCATGGACATAACACTACAACGTTCCTTCTGTTAGTAGTAATGAAGTCTTTACATCATTCATCATGGACATAACACTACAACTGTCCTTCTGTTAGTAGTAATGAAGTCTTTACATCATTCATCATGGACAAAACACTACAACTTTCCTTCTGTTAGTAGTAATGAAGTCTTTACATCATTCATCATGGACAAAACACTACAACTGTCCTTCTGTTAGTAGTAATGAAGTCTTTACATCATTCATCATGGACACAACACTACAACTTTCCTTCTGTTAGTAGTAATGAAGTCTTTACATCATTCATCATGGACAAAACACTACAACTGTCCTTCTGTTAGTAGTAATGAAGTCTTTACATCATTCATCATGGACAAAACACTACAACGTTCCTTCTGTTAGTAGTAATGAAGTCTTTACATCATTCATCATGGACAAAACACTACAACGTTCCTTCTGTTAGTAGTAATGAAGTCTTTACATCATTCATCATGGACAAAACACTACAACTTTCCTTCTGTTAGTAGTAATGAAGTCTTTACATCATTCATCATGGACAAAACACTACAACGTTCCTTCTGTTAGTAGTAATGAAGTCTTTACATCATTCATCATGGACAAAACACTACAACTTTCCTTCTGTTAGTAGTAATGAAGTCTTTACATCATTCATCATGGACAAAACACTACAACGTTCTTTCTGTTAGTAGTAATGAAGTCTTTACAACTGATACTGTCAGCTATGTTCTCATGATAAACTAACTCTTGTAGTTGATAGTTCCAGTTAGTGGTGTCTGTATGTTCTCATGATAAACTAACTCTTGTTGTTGATAGTTCCAGTTAGTGGTGTCTGTATGTTCTCATGATAAACTAACTCTAACTCTGTTGTTGATAGTTCCAGTTAGTGGTGTCTGTATGTTCTCATGATAAACTAACTCTAACTCTGTTGTTGATAGTTCCAGTTAGTGGTGTCTGTATGTTCTCATGATAAACTAACTCTAACTCTTGTTGTTGATAGTTCCAGTTAGTGGTGTCTGTATGTTCTCATGATAAACTAACTCTTGTTGTTGATAGTTCCAGTTAGTGGTGTCTGTATGTTCTCATGATAAACTAACTCTTGTTGTTGATAGTTCCAGTCAGTGGTGTCTGTATGTTCTCATGATAAACTAACTCATGTTGTCAAGGCCACAGCATCTAAAGAGAAGTTGCTGATACTGTTTATTTTTTTTATTTTTTATTTATTTCACCTTTATTTAACCAGGTAGGCTAGTTGAGAACAAGTTCTCATTTGCAACTGCGACCTGGCCAAGATAAAGCATAGCAGTGTGAACAGACAACACAGAGTTACACATGGAGTAAACAATTAACAAGTCAATAACACAGTAGAAAAAAAAGAGAGTCTATATACATTGTGTGCAAAAGGCATGAGGAGGTAGGCGAATAATTACAATTTAGCAGATTAACACTGGAGTGATAAATGATCAGATGGTCATGTACAGGTAGAGATATTGGTGTGCAAAAGAGCAGAAAAGTAAATAAATAAAAACAGTATGGGGATGAGGTAGGTAAATTGGATGGGCTATTTACCGATAGACTATGTACAGCTGCAGCGATCGGTTTGCTGCTCAGATAGCAGATGTTTGAAGTTGGTGAGGGAGATAAAAGTCTCCAACTTCAGCGATTTTTGCAATTCGTTCCAGTCACAGGCAGCAGAGTACTGGAACGAAAGGCGGCCAAATGAGGTGTTGGCTTTAGGGATGATCAGTGAGATACACCTGCTGGAGCGCGTGCTACGGGTGGGTGTTGCCATCGTGACCAGTGAACTGAGATAAGGCGGAGCTTTACCTAGCATGGACTTGTAGATTACCTGGAGCCAGTGGGTCTGGCGACGAATATGTAGCGAGGGCCAGCCGACTAGAGCATACAGGTCGCAGTGGTGGGTGGTATAAGGTGCTTTAGTGACAAAACGGATGGCACTGTGATAAACTGCATCCAGTTTGCTGAGTAGAATTTGTAGAAGATATTTTGAAGATGACATCGCCGAAGTCGAGGATCGGTAGGATAGTCAGTTTTACTAGGGTAAAGTTTGTCGGCGTGAGTGAATGAGGCTTTGTTGCGGAATAGAAAGCCGACTCTAGATTTGATTTTAGATTAGAGATGTTTGATATGAGTCTGGAAGGAGAGTTTACAGTCTAGCCAGACACCTAGGTACTTATAGATGTCCACATATTCTAGGTAGTAACCATCCAGGGTGGTGATGCTAGTCGGACGTGCGGGTGCAGGCAGCGAACGGTTGAAAAGCATGCATTTGGTTTTACTGGCGGTCAAGGCTGCAGAGTCTAAAGATAAGTGTGTTGGTCACGAAAAGGGAAGGAGGGAGAGAGAATTTAAGAGAAAGGAGAAGTAAAGAGATGGACTGACAGGGTTGTGGTTATTCACCGCTGCTGAAGAGAGCATATTTTTCCTTCCACCATGACGTTCTGATGAACAGGGTCACTAGGTAAAGAGAGAGGAGAGAGAGATGAGTGAGGGACAGAAGAGCTGATCCAGTCTACTACAGTGAAGACCTCCAACACCACAGGAACAGTTATAGACCCCAACAGGTCTCAGTGTTTAATGTGTAGTTAGATGCAGTTATACAACCCAATCTGTCTGTGTGTGTTTGTGTGTTCGCCTGTGTCCAGTGTGGCTCAGTTGGTAGAGAATGGCCCTTGCAATGCAGGGTTGTGGGTTTGGTTCCCACGGGGGACCAGTACAGGAAAAAGTTCAATAATGTATCAACTCACTACTGTAAGTTGCTCTGGACAAGAGTTAAATGACCGAAATTATACGTGAAATGTGTGACAGAGGAACAGAGGTGTTTAACATGATGTTGTTCACATACAGCTATTACCTCAAACAGACACAGATCTGCTGCTCTGATAAGTCTATGTGGGGTGGGGACAGCCTCTATTTTTAGTAATTATTTCCATTGTAAGGACATTTGGCATGATGGCTTTGGGTATTTTGTTATAGCATCATGTTATACTGTTTAAATGTCAGCCACCAGACCAGAGCATAATGTTATACTGTTTAAATGTCAGCCACCAGAGCATCATGTTATACTGTTTAAACGTCAGCCACCAGACCAGAGCATCATGTTATACTGTTTAAATATCAGCCACCAGAGCATCATGTTATACTGTTTAAATGTCAGCCACCAGACCAAAGCATCATGTTATACTGTTTAAATGTCAGTCACCAGACCAGAGCATCATGTTATACTGTTTAAATATCAGCCACCAGAGCATCATGTTATACTGTTTAAATGTCAGCCACCAGACCAGAGCATCATGTTATACTGTTTAAATGCCAGCCACCAGAGCATCATGTTATACTGTTTAAATGTCAGCCACCAGACCATCATGCTATACTGTTTAAAATCAGCCACCAGTGTTGGCCATAACCCTGTATAGGCCACTTTCTTTACTGATTTCTCTGAACTATTGTCTATTGCCCTTGAGATCTATTATATAATCATTGTGTTGGGTGATTTTAATATTCATGTTGACAAAAAGACTGACTCCAAGTCAAGTTGTTTCGTATGTTTCTTACGTACTTCATACATCGTTATATCTGTGTTGTTTTGATAAGTTTCACTGTAATTATAATGTGGACCTCACGCTGCGCCTTGGTCTAATTATTGATATGACGGTCGTGACACTAGGTGATATTTTAGATTCTGAACTCTTTAATCACACATTAGGAATGTGACCAAAATAGCTTCTAACCACCTGAGGAACATTGCCAAGGTGCAGCTGTTTCTCTCTCAGGCTGATACAGAGAGACTCATCCCATGCTTTTATTACAAGCAGGCTTGACTACTGTAATGCTGTCCTGTCTGGTCTAACCAAGAAAGCCTTTGGTAAACTGCAAAACATACAGAATGCTGCAGGGTACTGACCAAGACCAGACAGAGAACACACATTACACTGGTTTAATGGTCTCTGTACTACAAAACATACAGAATGCTGCAGGGTACTGACCAAGACCAGACAGAGAGAACACATTACACTGGTTTTAAGGTCTCTGTACTGGCTGTGTGTCAGTTTTAGAATTCAATATAATATTATTCTATTGGTTTTTAAATCAATCCACGATTGTGCACCTGAATACATGTCCGACATGCTTTTAAGTTATGTACCCAGTAGGTCCCTCAGGTCCTCTGGCCTTTTAACTATCCCAAAGCCTCGGACCAAGAGGCATGGAGAGACAGCCTTCTAACTATCCCAAAGCCAAGGACCAAGAGGCATGGAGAGACAGCCTTCTAACTATCCCAAAGCCTGGGACCAAGAGGCATGGAGAGACAGCCTTCTAACTATCCCAAAGCCAAGGACCAAGAGGCATGGAGAGACAGCCTTCTAACTATCCCAAAGCCTGGGACCAAGAGGCATGGAGAGACAGCCTTCTAACTATCCCAAAGCTTGGGACCAAGAGGCATGGAGAGACAGCCTTTTAACTATCCCAAAGCCTGGGACCAAGAGACATGGAGAGACAGCCTTTTAACTATCCCAAAGCCTGGGACCAAGAGGCATGGAGAGACAGCCTTTTAACTATCCCAAAGCCTCGGACCAAGAGGCATGGAGAGACAGCCTTTTACCTATCCAAAGCCAAGGACCAAGAGGCATGGAGAGGAAGCCTTTATTTACTATGCCCCCAGCCTCTGGAATAGCCTTCCAGAGAACCTAAATGGGACCAAGAGGCATGGAGAGGCAGCCTGTAGTTACTATGCCCCCAGCCTTTAGTTACTATGCCCCCAGCCTTTAGTTACTATGCCCCCAGCCTTTAGTTACTATGCCCCCAGCCTTTAGTTACTATGCCCCCAGCCTTTAGTTATTATGTCCCCAGCCTGTAGTTACTATTACCCCAGCCTTTAGTTACTATGCCCCCAGCCTTTAGTTACTATGCCCCCAGCCTTTAGTTACTATGCCCCCAGCCTTTAGTTATTATGTCCCCAGCCTGTAGTTACTATTACCCCAGCCTTTAGTTACTATGCCCGCAGCCTTTAGTTACTATGTCCCCAGCCTTTAGTTACTTTGCCCCCAGCCTTTAGTTACTATGCCCCCAGCCTTTAGTTATTATGTCCCCAGCCTGTAGTTACTATTACCCCAGCCTTTAGTTACTATGTCCCCAGCCTTAGTTACTATTATGCCCCCAGCCTTTAGTTACTATGCCCCCAGCCTTTAGTTGTTATACCCCCAGCCTCTAGAATAGCCTGCCAGAGAACCTGAGGGGAAGTGAAACTGTGGACATATTAAAAGAGATCTTAAAACACATATTTTTAGCTTAGCTTTTCCTCAGGGAGCTTTTTGGTTGTTCAGTTGTTATTGTTATGATTTTGAAGCACATTGTGTTGCATTCCATGGTGAAGTTGGAAGTTTACATACACTTAGGTTGGAGTCATTAAAACTCTTTTCAACCACTCCACACATTTCTTGTTAACAAACCATAGTTCGGGCAATTCGGTTAGGACTTCTACAATTGTTTACAGCCAGATTATTTCACTGTATCAAAATTCCATTTCACATTCGTAAAATAAAGTGGTGAACCTAACTGACCTAAAACAGGGCATTTTTTACTAGGATTAAATGTCAGGAATTGTGAAAAACTGAGTTTAAATGTATTTGGCTAAGATGTATGTAAACTTCTGACTTCAACTGTATCTCGCTCTCTATCTCTTTCTCTCTCACACAGACATGTAACACACAACACAACCTCACAATGCTAAATGCTACAAGCTAGGCCTCTGGGTGTAGTGACTTGTGTGTGTGACTCTCAGAAACAGTCTCTGGGTGTGAAAGTGAGACAGACAAGTTCAGAAGAGATGGTACAACATGCTACATCATAATTAACAAACACAACATGCTATATTCTTCATAACACAACATGCTACATCATTATTAACAAACACAACATGCTACATCATTCATAACACAACATGCTACATCATTCATAACAAACACAACATGCTACATCATGCATAACACAACATGCTACATCATTCATAACAAACACAACATGCTACATCATTCATAACACAACATGCTACATCATTCATAACACAACATGCTACATCATTCATAACTGGTATGAAATGGCGCCGATAGAGATGGTCGCCTCGCTTCGCGTTCTTAGGAAACTATGCAGTATTTTGTTTTTTTAGTGGATTATTTCTCATATTGTTACCCCAGGAAATGGCAAGTCTCATTACATACAGCCGGGAAGAACTAGTGAACATGAGAGCAACGTCAACTTACCAACATTTCGACCAGGAATACGACTTTCCCGAAGCGGATCCTCTGTTTGGACCACCACCCAGGACAATGGATCGGATCCCTGTAGGCGACCCAAAGCAACGGCACCGCAGAAGGGAAGACGGATCGGTCTTCTGGTCAGGCGCCGTAGATGGGCACATCACTCACTGCTCCTGAGTGTACTACTTGCCAATGTCCAGTGTCTTGACAACAAGGTTGGTGAATTTCGAGCAAGGTTTGCCTTCCAGAGGGACATCCGAGATTGTAACATTCTCTGTTTCACGGAAACATGGCTCACTCAGGATATGTTATCAGAGTCGGTACAGCCACCCGGTATCTTCACGCATCGCGAAACAAACAACAACCATCTCTCTGCTAAGAAGAAGGGCATTATCTACCAAGAAAATTACCCCCCCCCCCCAGACACCTCGACAGAATGAACTTAACTGTATACTATGTCAACTGGAGACCATAAACCAACCCCGATGTCTTGCTCCCAGACAAATTAAACAACTTCTTTGCTCGCTTTGAGGATTATACAGTGCCACTGACACGGCCCGATACCAAAACCTGCGGGCTCTCCTTCACCACTGCCAACATGAGTAAAACATTTTAAACGTGTTAACCCTCGCAAGGCTGCCGGCCCAGACGGCATCCCTAGCAGCGCCCTCAGAGCACGCGCAGACCAGCTGGCTGGTGTGTTTACGGACATATTCAATCAATCCCTATCCCAGTCTGCTGTTCCCACATGCTTCAAGAGGGCCACCATTGTTCCTGTTCCCAAGAAAGCTAAGGTAACTGAGCTAAATGACTATCCGTAGCACTCACTTCTGTCATCATGAAGAGCTTTGAGAGAATAGTCAAGGATCATATCACCTCCACCCTATCTGACACCCTAGACCCACTCCAATTTGATTACAGCCCCAATAGGTCCACAGACGACGCAATTGCAATCACACTGCACAATGCCCTAACCCATCTGGAAAAAAGGATTACCTATGTAAGAATGCTGTTTACAAATTGCAGCTCAGCATTTAACACCATAGTACCCTCCAAACTCACCAATAAGCTTGAGCCCCTGGTTCTCGACCCCGCCCTGTGCAACTGGACATTCTGACAGACCACCTGGTACGGCAACTGCTCCGCCCACATCTGTAAGGCTCTTCCGAGGGTAGTGAGGTCTGCACAACGCATCACCGGGGGCAAACTACCTGCCCTCCAGGACACCTACACCAACCGATGTCACAGGAAGGCAATAAAGATCATCAAGGACAACAACCACCTGAGCCACTGCCTGTTCACCCCACTATCATCCAGAAGGCGAGGTCAGTACAGGTGCATCAAAGCTGGGACTGAGAGACTGAAAAACAGCTTCTATCTCAAGGCCATCAGACTGTTGAACTGCCAACATACTGACTCAAATCGCTAGCCACTTTAATAATAAAAAATTGGATGTAATAAATGTATCACTAGCCACTTTAAACAATGCCACTTTGCATCATGTTTACATACCTACATTACTCATCTCATATGTATATCTGCTAACCCCATGTGAATGTGACCAGTAAAATATTATTTGATTTGAACAAATACAATATGCTACATCATTCATAACACAACATGCTACATCATTCATAACACAACATGCTACATCATTCACAACACAACATGCTACATCATTCATAACACAACATGCTACATCATTCATAACGCAACATAATACATAATTCATAACACAACATGCTACATCATTCATAACACAACATGCTACATCATTCATAACACAACATGCTACATCATTCATAACACAACATGATATATCATTCATAACACAACATGCTACATCATTCATAACACAACATAATACATAATTCATAACACAACATCTTACATCATTCTTAACAAACAACATGCTACATCATTCATAACACAACATGCTACATCATTCATAACACAACATGCTACATCATTCATAACACAACATGCTACATCATTCATAACACAACGTAATACATAATTCATAACACAACATCTTACATCATTCTTAACAAACAACATGCTACATCATTCATAACAAACACAACATGCTACATCATTCCTAACAAACACAACATGCTACATCATTCATAACAAACACAACACGCTACATCATTCATAACACACACTTCATTTTGAAGTTAGAGTTGAAGGGTTAGGGTTAGGGTTGAAGTTAGGGTTAGGGTTGAAGTTAGGGTTAGGTTTAAAGTTAGGGTTAGGGTTGAAGTTAGGGTTAGAGTTGAAGTTAGGATTAGAGTTGAAGTTAGGATTAGAGTTGAAATTAGAGTTGAAGTTAGGGTTAGAGTTGAAGTTAGGGTTAGAGTTGAAGTTAGGGTTAGGGTTAGAGTTGAAGTTAGGGTTAGAGTTATGTTGAAGTTAGGTTTGAATTTAGGGTTGAAGTTAGGGTTAGGGTTAGAGTTGAAGTTAGGGTTAGAGTTGAATTTAGGGTTAGGGTTGACGTTAGGGTCAGAGGTAGGTTGAAGTTAGGACAAGGTTTGGAGTTAGATTTGAAGATAGAGTTGAATTTGGCGTTGAAGTTATGATTAGAGTTGAAGTTAGGGTTGAAGTGAGGATTAGGTGGATTTACCTCAGTCTGTACATTAGGGTTAGTGATACAGTGATCTGGACCTACCTCAGTCTGTACATTAGGGTTAGTGATACAGTGTTCTGGACCTACCTCAGTCTGTACATTAGGGTTAGTGATACAGTGATCTGGACCTACCTCAGTCTGTACATTAGGGTTAGTGATACAGTGATCTGGACCTACCTCAGTCTGTACATTAGGGTTAGTGATACAGTGATCTGTTACCTACCTCAGTCTGTACATTAGGGTTAGTGATACAGTGATCTGGACCTACCTCAGTCTGTACATTAGGGTTAGTGATACAGTGATCTGGACCTACCTCAGTCTGTACATTAGGGTTAGTGATACAGTGATCTGGACCTACCTCAGTCTGTACATTAGGGTTAGTGATACAGTGATCTGTTACCTACCTCAGTCTGTACATTAGGGTTAGTGATACCGTGATCTGGACCTACCTCAGTCTGTACATTAGGGTTAGTGATACAGTGATCTGGACCTACCTCAGTCTGTACATTAGGGTTAGTGATACAGTGATCTGTTACCTACCTCAGTCTGTACATTAGGGTTAGTGATACCGTGATCTGGACCTACCTCAGTCTGTACATTAGGGTTAGTGATACCGTGATCTGGACCTACCTCTGTCTGTACAAAGTAGAATCTCAATTCAACGGCTCAGACACAAGAGGCATGTGGCAGGGTCTACAGTCAATCACGGACTACAGGAAGAAATCCAGCCCAGTCACGGACCAGGATGTCCTGCTCCCAGGCAGACTAAATAACTTTTTTGCCCGCTTTGAGGACGATACAGTGCCACTGACAAAGCCTGCAACGAAAACATGCGGTCTCTCCTTCACTGCAGCCGAGGTGAGTAAGACATTTAAACGTGTTAACCCTCGCAAGGCTGCAGGCCCAGACGGCATCCCCAGCCGCGCCCTCAGAGCATGCGCAGACCAGCTGGCCGGTGTGTTTACGGACATATTCAATCAATCCCCATACCAATCTGCTGTTCCCACATGCTTCAAGAGGGCCACCATTGTTCCTGTTCCCAAGAAAGCTAAGGTAACTGAGCTAAACGACTACCGCCCCGTAGCACTCACTTCCGTCATCATGAAGTGCTTTGAGAGACTAGTCAAGGACCATATCACCTCCACCCTACCTGACACCCTAGACCCACTCCAATTTGCTTACCGCCCAAATAGGTCCACAGACGATGCAATCTCAACCATACTGCACACTGCCCTAACCCATCTGGACAAGAGGAATACCTATGTGAGAATGATGTTCATTGATTACAGCTCGGCATTCAACACCATAGTACCCTCCAAGCTCGTCATCAAGCTCGAGACCCTGGGTCTCAACCCCGCCCTGTGCAACTGGGTACTGGACTTCCTGACGGGCCGCCCCCAGGTGGTGAGGGTAGGCAACATCTCCTCCCCGCTGATCCTCAACACTGGGGCCCCACAAGGGTGCGTTCTGAGCCCTCTCCTGTACTCCCTGTTCACCCACGACTGCGTGGCCACGCACGCCTCCAACTCAATCATCAAGTTTGCGGACGACACAACAGTGGTAGGCTTGATTACCAACAACGACGAGACGGCCTACAGGGAGGAGGTGAGGGCCCTCGGAGTGTGGTGTCAGGAAAATAACCTCACACTCAACGTCAACAAAACTAAGGAGATGATTGTGGACTTCAGGAAACAGCAGAGGGAACACCCCCCTATCCACATCGATGGAACAGTAGTGGAGAGGGTAGCAAGTTTTAAGTTCCTCGGCATACACATCACAGACAAACTGAATTGGTCCACTCACACAGACAGCATCGTGAAGAAGGCGCAGCAGCGAAATTCGGCTTGTCACCAAAAGCACTCACAAACTTCTACAGATGCACAATCGAGAGCATCCTGGCGGGCTGTATCACCGCCTGGTATGGCAACTGCACCGCCCTCAACCGTAAGGCTCTCCAGAGGGTAGTGAGGTCTGCACAACGCATCACCGGGGGCAAACTACCTGCCCTCCAGGACACCTACACCACCCGATGTCACAGGAAGGCCATAAAGATCATCAAGGACATCAACCACCCGAGCCACTGCCTGTTCACCCCGCTATCATCCAGAAGGCGAGGTCAGTACAGGTGCATCAAAGCTGGGACCGAGAGACTGAAAAACAGCTTCTATCTCAAGGCCATCAGACTGTTAAACAGCCACCACTTACACTGAGTGGCTGCTGCCAACACACTGACACTGACTCAACTCCAGCCACTTTAATAATGGGAATTGATGGGAAATGATGTAAATATATCACTAGCCACTTTAAACAATGCTACCTTATGCTACCTCATATGAATGTTACTTACCCTACATTATTCATCTCATATGCATACGTATATACTGTACTCTATATCATCGACGGTATCCTTATGTAATACATGTATCACTAGCCACTTTATACTATGCCACTTTGTTTACATACTCATCTCATTTGTACATACTGTACTCGATACCATCTACTGTATCTTGCCTATGCTGCTCTGTACCATCACTCATTCATATATCCTTATGTACATATTCTTTATCCCCTTACACTGTGTACAAGACAGTAGTTTTGGAATTGTTAGTTAGATTACTTTTTGGTTATTACTGCATTGTCGGAACTAGAAGCACAAGCATTTCGCTACACTCGCATTAACATCTGCTAACCATGTGTATGTGACAAATAAAATTTGATTTGATTTGATTTGATTTGATTAGGGTTAGTGATACAGTGATCTGGACCTACCTCAGTCTGTACATTAGGGTTAGTGATACAGTGATCTGGACCTACCTCAGTCTGTACATTAGGGTTAGTGATACAGTGATAAACACAGGAGAGAGAGAGGATATTAACACAGACTGGACCAGCTGAGAGAGGATATTAACACAGACTGGACCAGCTGAGAGAGGATATTAACACAGACTGGACCAGCTGAGAGAGGATATTAACACAGACTGGACCAGCTGAGAGAGGATATTAAACACAGACTGGACCAGCTGAGAGAGGATAGTCACACAGACTGGACCAGAGGAGAGAGGATAGTCATATTAACACAGACTATTACAGCTGAGAGAGGATGTTAACACAGACTGGCCCAGCTGAGAGAGGATATTAACACAGACTGGATCAGCTGAGAGAGGATAGTCATATCAACACAGACTGGACCAGCTGAGAGAGGACAGTCATATTAACACAGACTGGACCAGCTGAGAGAGGATAGTCACATTAACACAGACTGGACCAGCTGAGAGAGGATATTAACACAGACTGGACCAGCTGAGAGAGGATAGTCACATTAACACAGACTGGACCAGCTGAGAGAGGATATTAACACAGAATAGACCAGCTGAGAGAGGATGGTCACATTAACACAGACTGAACCATCTGAGATAGGATAGTCACATTAACACAGACTGGACCAGCTGAGAGAGGACAGTCACATTAACACAGACTGGACCAGCTGAGAGAGGACAGTCACATTAACACAGACTGGACCAGCTGAGAGAGGATAGTCATATTAACACAGACTGGACCAGCTGAGAGACGACAGTCACATTAACACAGACTGGACCAGCTGAGAGAGGACAGTCACATTAACACAGACTGGACCAGCTGAGAGAGGACAGTCACATTAACACAGACTGGACCAGCTGAGAGAGGACAGTCACATTAACACAGACTGGACCAGCTGAGAGAGGACAGTCACATTAACACAGACTGGACCAGATGAGAGAGGACCTGTTGAAAATACCTGCTTTAATCAGTCAGTTGCTTTCAAAGACAACATGTAATGTCCCTGAGTGGCCTAGTTACAGTGAAAGACAACATGTAATGTCCCTGAGTGGCCTAGTTACAGTCAAAGACAACATGTAATGTCCCTGAGTGGCCTTGTTACAGTCAAAGACAACATGTAATGTCCCTGAGTGGCCTTGTTACAGTCAAAGACAACATGTAATGTCCCTGAGTGGCCTTGTTACAGTTTTGACTGAAATCCAGGTTTGCAAAGCTCTTAGAGACAGAAATACTTAGAGCTCTTAGAAACTTATCCAGATATACTTACAGCTCTTAGAGACTTACCCAGAAATACTTACAGCTCTTAGAGACTTATCCAGATATACTTAAAGCTCTTAGAGACTTACCCAGAAAAACGTACAACTCTTAGAGACTTATCCAGAATTACGCACAGCTCTTAGACTGACCCAGAAAGACTCACAGCTCTTAGAGACTGACCCAGAAAGACTCACAGCTCTTAGAGACAGAAAGATTCACAGCTCTTAGAGACAGAAACACTTACAGCTCTTAGAGACAGAAATACTTACAGCTGTAATCACTATTTGCTGCCAAATGTGATTCTAACATCAAATCAAATTTTATTGGTTACATGCACCGAATTCAACCTTACCATGAAATGCTTACTTACAAGCCCTTAACCATCAATGCAGTTTTAAAAAGACGAATAAGAATAAGAAATAAAAAATAACAGAGCAGCAGTAAAATAACAACAGCGAGACAATATACAGGGGGTACAGAGTTAATGTATTGAACCAGGGGTGTGAATTCGATATACAGTGCCTTTGCGAAAGTATTCGGCCCCCTTGAACTTTGCGACCTTTTGCCACATTTCAGGCTTCAAACATAAAGATATAAAACTGTATTTTTTTGTGAAGAATCAACAACAAGTGGGACACAATCATGAAGTGGAACGACATTTATTGGATATTTCAAACTTTTTTTAACAAATCAAAAACGGAAAAATTGGGCGTGCAAAATTATTCAGCCCCTTTACTTTCAGTGCAGCAAACTCTCTCCAGAAGTTCAGTGAGGATCTCTGAATTATCCAATGTTGACCTAAATGACTAATGATGATAAATACAATCCACCTGTGTGTAATCAAGTCTCCGTATAAATGCACCTGCACTGTGATAGTCTCAGAGGTCCGTTAAAAGCGCAGAGAGCATCATGAAGAACAAGGAACACACCAGGCAGGTCCGAGATACTGTTGTGAAGAAGTTTAAAGCCGGATTTGGATACAAAAAGATTTCCCAAGCTTTAAACATCCCAAGGAGCACTGTGCAAGCGATAATATTGAAATGGAAGGAGTATCAGACCACTGCAAATCTACCAAGACCTGGCCGTTCCTCTAAACTTTCAGCTCATATAAGTAGAAGACTGATCAGAGATGCAGCCAAGAGGCCCATGATCACTCTGGATGAACTGCAGAGATCTACAGCTGAGGTGGGAGACTCTGTCCATAGGACAACAATCAGTCGTATATTGCACAAATCTGGCCTTTATGGAAGAGTGGCAAGAAGAAAGCCATTTCTTAAAGATATCCATAAAAAGTGTCGTTTAAAGTTTGCCACAAGCCACCTGGGAGACACACCAAACATGTGGAAGAAGGTGCTCTGGTCAGATGAAACCAAAATTGAACTTTTTGGCAACAATGCAAAACGTTATGTTTGGCGTAAAAGCAACACAGCTGAACACACCATCCCCACTGTCAAACATAGTGGTGGCAGCATCATGGTTTGGGCCTGCTTTTCTTCAGCAGGGACAGGGAAGATTGTTAAAATTGATGGGAAGATGGATGGAGCCAAATACAGGACCATTCTGGAAGAAAACCTGATGGAGTCTGCAAAAGACCTGAGACTGGGACGGAGATTTGTCTTCCAACAAGACAATGATCCAAAACATAAAGCAAAATCTACAATGGAATGGTTCAAAAATAAACATATCCAGGTGTTAGAATGGCCAAGTCAAAGTCCAGACCTGAATCCAATCGAGAATCTGTGGAAAGAACTGAAAACTGCTGTTCACAAATGCTCTCCATCCAACCTCACTGAGCTCGAGCTGTTTTGCAAGGAGGATTGGGAAAAAATGTCAGTCTCTCGATGTGCAAAACTGATAGAGACATACCCCAAGCGACTTACAGCTGTAATCGCAGCAAAAGGTGGCGCTACAAAGTATTAACTTAAGGGGGCTGAATAATTTTGTACGCCCAATTTTTCAGTTTTTGATTTGTTAAAAAAGTTTGAAATATCCAATAAATGTCGTTCCACTTCATGATTGTGTCCCACTTGTTGTTGATTCTTCACAAAAAAATACAGTTTTATATCTTTATGTTTGAAGCCTGAAATGTGGCAAAAGGTCGCAAAGTTCAAGGGGGCCGAATACTTTCGCAAGGCACTGTATATATGTACTTCATTTTCAAGCACTTTACATTTCTAAAAACATGTTTTCACATTGTCATTGTGTGGCATTGTGATGTCATTGTGGGGTTTTGTGATGTCATTGTGAGATATTGTGATATCATTATGGGGTATTGTGATGTCATTGTGGGGTTTTGTGATGTCATTGTGAGATATTATGATATCATTATGGGGTATTGTCATGTCATTGTGAGATATTGTGATGTCATTATGGGGTATTGTGATATCATTGTGAGATATTGTGATATCATTACGGGGTATTGTGATGTTATTGTGGGGTATTGTCATGTCATTGTGAGATATTGTGATATCATTATGGGGTATTGTGATGTTATTGTGGGGTATTGTGATGTCATTGTGAGATATTGTGATGTCATTATGGGGTATTGTGATGTCATTGTGAGATATTGTGATGTCATTATGGGGTATTGTGATATCATTGTGAGATATTGTGATATCATTACGGGGTATTGTGATGTTATTGTGGGGTATTGTCATGTCATTGTGAGATATTGTGATATCATTATGGGGTATTGTGATGTTATTGTGGGGTATTGTGATGTCATTGTGAGATATTGTGATGTCATTATGGGGTATTGTGATGTCATTGTGAGATATTGTGATATCATTGTGGGGTATTGTGATGTCATTATGGGGTATTGTGATGTCATTGTGAGATATTGTGATATCATTATGGGGTATTGTGATGTCATGTGGGTGAGAAATAATACACTTTGAATTCAGTCTGGAACACAAGAAAATGTGGAATAAGTCAAGGGGTATGAATACTTTCTGAAGGCACTGTATTTAATTACAAAAAATAAAATGTGTTTAAAGTGAGAAGAAGGCATTGGTCTTTAGCCCAAAAATAAAATAAATTCACACGAGCACCACAATTCCTTCTACACCCATGCTCTACCAAGGTTTTCCAGCACACAGCTTTGACCTACTACGGTAGCTATGTTGGTCTATTGTACTTCAAACAATGTGTAAGCAGATTGCTTAGGATTCAAACCTGCTCTGTTGCTGCTAATACCCACCAGAAATTTCTAAACCCAGAGGCACAATATCGCAAGACTTCGGGGAATGCTTGCAAAACAGACCAATCAGACCAGGCCGGGGTTTGGGGTTAGAGAAGTCACAAAGAGAAGTGAAACATACTTCCTTAGTCGTTCATTTTCTAGAAATTTAAAGGCACAACCCAGACAATGACTTCAGTAGTGGAACATGTTATTACTCCACTAGATTAGAGACAATGTCTTCAGTAGTGGAACATGTTATTACTACACTATATTAGAGACAATGTCTTCAGTAGTGGAACATGTTATTACTACACTATATTAGAGACAATGTCTTCAGTAGTGGAACATGTTATTACTACACTAGATTAGAGACAATGTCTTCAGTAGTGGAACATGTTATTACTCCACTAGATTAGAGACAATGTCTTCAGTAGTGGAACATGTTATTACTCCACTAGATTAGAGACAATGTCTTCAGTAGTGGAACATGTTATTACTCCACTAGATTAGAGACAATGTCTTCAGTAGTGGAACATGTTATTACTACACTAGATTAGAGACAATGTCTTCAGTAGTGGAACATGTTATTACTCCACTAGATTAGAGACAATGTCTTCAGTAGTGGAACATGTTATTACTACACTAGATTAGAGACAATGTCTTCAGTAGTGGAACATGTTATTAGTCTACTAGATTAGAGACAATGTCTTCAGTAGTGGAACATGTTATTACTCCAACCTGGATTAGAGACAATGTCTTCAGTAGTGGAACATGTTATTACTCCACTAGATTAGAGACAATGTCTTCAATAGTAGAACATGTTATTACTCCACTAGATTAGAGACAATGTATTCAGTAGTGGAACATGTTATTACTACACTAGATTAGAGGCAATGACTTCAATAGTAGAACATGTTATTACTCCAAACTCATGAAAGTGACAAACTGACACATTTTCTAACACATTTTAGGAAGCTTTATTTGACAAGTTGACAGCCATACAATGGTGTTGCTCAAGATAAACACCCACAACGACATTATAGAAAAATACACTTTCCAATTTCACATGAACAAACAGAATTTAACAGACCAGCTCAATATAAAACACATTGAAACCTTTACATCATTCATCATGGACAAAACACTACAACTTTCCTTCTGTTAGTAGTAATGAAGTCTTTACATCATTCATCATGGACATAACACTACAACTTTCCTTCTGTTAGTAGTAATGAAACCTTTACATCATTCATCATGGACATAACACTACAACTTTCCTTCTGTTAGTAGTAATGAAGTCTTTACATCATTCATCATGGACATAACACTACAACTTTCCTTCTGTTAGTAGTAATGAAGTCTTTACATCATTCATCATGGACATAACACTACAACTGTCCTTCTGTTAGTAGTAATGAAGTCTTTACATCATTCATCATGGACATAACACTACAACTGTCCTTCTGTTAGTAGTAATGAAGTCTTTACAACTGATATTGTCAGCTGGTTCCAGTCAGTGGTGTCTGTATGTTCTCATGATAAACTAACTCTAACTCTGTTGATGGAGGTCAAGGCTGCAGTGTCTAAAGAGAAGTACATGGTAAACTGACTCTCTCTGTTGTGGAAACTTCACACCTCTCTGTTGCTGATACTGTTGGAGGTCAAGGCCGCAGTTGGTTACGAAAAGGGAAGGAGGGAGAGAGAATTTAAGAGAAAGGAGAAGTAAAGAGATGGACTGACAGGGTTGTGGTTATTCACCGCTGCTGAAGAGAGCATCTTTTTCCATCCACCATGATGTTCTGATGAACAGGGTCACTAGGTAAAGAGAGAGGAGAGAGATGAGTGAGGGACAGAGGAGCTGATCCAGTCTACTACAGTGAAGACCTCCAACACCATGATGTTCTGATGAACAGGGTCACTAGGTAAAGAGAGAGGAGAGAGAGATGAGTGAGGGACAGAGCAGCTGATCCAGTCTACTACAGTGAAGACCTCCAACACCATGATGTTCTGATGAACAGGGTCACTAGGTAAAGAGGAGAGAGAGATGAGTGAGGGACAGAGCAGCTGATCCAGTCTACTACAATGAAGACCTCCAACACCACAGGAGCAGTTATAGACCCCAACAGGTCTCAGTGTTTAATGTGTAGTTAGATACATTTATACACCCCAACAGGTCTCAGTGTTTAATGTGTAGTTAGTTACATTTATACACCCCAACATACAGCCCAATTATTTTGACTGATTCAACCAGGTGTTTGACTGGTGTTTTAAGTGTTTAGAACTCTGAATGTACATCACACAGAATACGTGCAGCTGAAGTCGGAAGTTCACATACACTTGAGCCAAAAATATTTAAACTCAGTTTTTCACAATTCCTGACATTTAATCCTTGCTTGCACACACTTTTTCAGTTCTGCCCACACATTTTTTGATAGGATTAAGATCAGGGCTTTGTGATGGCCACCCCAATTTCTTGACTTGGTTGTCCTTAAGCCATTTTGCCACAACTTTGGAAGTATGCTTAGGGTCATTGTCCATTTGGAAGACCCCTTTGCGACCAAGCTTTAACTTCCTGACTGATGTCTTGAGATTGTACTTCAATATATCCACGTAATTTTTCCTTCCACATGAATCTATTTTGTGAAGTGCACCAGTTTTTTTGACCATTAAAATAAAATCACATTGTTAATGTTGTAAATGACTGAATGTAGCTGGGAATATCTACAGTTTAAGTCGGAAGATTACATACATTTGATCTCAGGTTCACAATTCCTGACATTTAATCCTAGTAAACATTCCCCATTTTAGGTCAGTTAGGATCACCATTTTATTTTAAGAATGTGAAATGTCAGAATAATTTTTATTTTTATTTCTTACATCACATTCCCAGTGGGTCAGAAGTTTGCACTCAATTAGTATTTGGTAGCAATGCCTTTAAATTGTTTAACTTGGGTCAAACGTCTCAGGTAGCCTTCCACAAATTTACAAGAAGTTGGGTGATTTTTTTAGCCCATTCCTCCCGACAGAGCTGGTGTAGCTGAGTCAGGTTTGTAAGCCTCCATGCTCACACAAGCGTTTTAAGTTCTGCCACAAATGTTCTATACGATTGAAGTCAGGGCTTTGTGATGGCCACTCCAATACATTGACTTTGTTGTCCTTAAGCCATTTTGCCATAACTTTGGAAGTATGCTTGGGGTCATTGTCCATTTGGAAGACCCATTTGCGACCAAGCTTTAACTTCCTGACTGATGTCTTGAGATGTTTTTTCAATAGATCCACATAATTTTCCTGCCTCATGATGCCATCTCTTTTGTGAAGTGCACCAGTCCCTCCTGCAGCAAAGCATCCCACAACATGATGCTGCCACCCCCTTGCTTCACGGTTGGGATGGTGTTCTTTGGCTAGCCTCCCCCTTTTTCCTCTAGATATAACGATGGTGATTATGGCCAAACAGTTCTATTTTTGTTTCATCAGACCAGAGGACATCTCTCCAAAAAGTACGATCTTTGTCCCCATGTGCAATTGCAAACCGTAGTCTGTCTTTTTTATGGCGGTTTTGGAGCAGTGGAATCTTCCTTGCTGAGCGGCCTTTCAGGTTATGTTGATATAGGACTCGTTTTACTGTGGATACAGATACTTTTGTACCTGTTTCCTCCAGCATCTTGAAAAGGTCCTTTGCTGTTGTTCTGGGATTGATTTGCACTTTTCGCACCAAAGTACAATCATCTCTAAGAGACAGAACGCGTCTCCATCCTGAGCGGTATGACGGCTGCGTGGTCCCATGGTGTTTATACTTGCGTACTATTGTTTGTACAGATGAATTTGGAACCTTCAGGCATTTGGACTTTGCTCCCAAGGATGAACCAGACTTATGGAGGTCTACAATTTCTTTCTGAGGTCTTGGCTGATTTCTTTTGATTTTCCCATGATGTCAAGCGAAGAGGCACTGAGTTTGAAATACATCCATAGGTACATCTCCAATTGACTCAGATGATGTCAATTAGCCTATCAGAAGCTTCTAAAGCCATGACATAATTTTCTGTAATTCAACAAGCTGTTGAATGGCACAGTCAACTTAGTGCATGTAAACTTCTAACCCACTGGAATTGTGATACAGTGAATTATAAGTGAAATAATCTGTCTGTAAACAATTGTTGGAAAAATGACCTGTGTAATGCACAAAGTAGATGTCCTAACCAACCTGCCAAAACTATAGTTTGTTAACAATACGACTGCACAAAGTGGATGAAATGTTAATTAAAAAAATGAGTTCCAACTATGTGAAGAAGAGGCAGAAGAGGGAGGTATGTGTTTGTGTGTCTGTGTGAGTGTGAGTGTGTGTGTGTGTGTGTTTGTGTGTCTCTGGGTATGTGGGTCTGTGTGTGTGTGTGTTTTTGTTTCTCTGCATGTGTGTCTGTGTGTTTGGCTCAGTTTGTTTGTCTGTGTTCTGTGTGGCTCAGTTAGTAGAGAATGGCGCTTGGAAAAGTTCAACCATGTATCCGCTCACGGTTGTAAGTCGCTCTGGACAAGTGTTTCTGCTAAATGACTCACTACTTACTGTAAGTGGGTAAATGACCAAAATCTTTAAAACATATATACATGTAAAATGTGTGACAGAGGGACAGAGGTGATGTTGTTCACAGAGAGACGTATCAGAGCAGGAGATCTGTGGCTGATTGAGGTTGTAGCTATATTTTTATGTATGGGGGGGGGGGGGGTAGGGGGGGGGGGGGGCAGCCTCTATTTTTAATGCTGTAGTAAGGATGTTTCATTTGGTGACTTTGGGTCTTTTGTGCAATATGTTATACTGTTTAAATGTCAGCCACCAGACTAGAGCATCATGTTATACTGTTTAAATGTCAGCCACCAGACCAGAACATCATGTTATACTGTCTAAATGTCAGCCACCAGTCCAGAGCATCATGTTATACTGTTTAAATGTCAGCCACCAGACTAGAGCATCATGTTATACTGTTTAAATGTCAGCCACCAGACCAGAGCATCATGGTATACTGTTTAAATGTCAGCCACCAGACTAGAGCATCATGTTATACTGTTTAAATGTCAGCCACCAGACCAGGACATCATGTTATACTGTCTAAATGTCAGCCACCAGACCAGAGCATCATGTTGTACTGTTTAAATGTCAGCCACCATAACCACAACTCTGGACCTGGTTTTTACCAAGGGGATTTCTACTGGGCAAACATTGGTGCCTTAGTTGCAGTAAAGTTGAAAAAGGTCACATCCAAATGGAGAGCCCCTTGGATGAGTGAGGAAACTAATCAATTAAAGAGAAATTGCAGAAAGGCAGAGGGAAAGTGGAAGTCAAAGTTGCAGGTCCATTATGACATTCTGAGAAAGCAACTTTGCATATATAACATTGCCATTAGAAATGCCAGATGGGCTCATTTTACTAACTTTATCACTAATAATCAGAATAACTAGAGATTGCTCTTCTCCACCATTGATGGGCCTGATAAATCCTACCTCCGGCAAACCTATGTTAACTTTCCTCCACATGTAAATGTGATGAGTTTACAGCATTTTACAGAGTTAAGATAACCGACATTAGAGGGTATCAGTCAAGACCTGCTGAGACGTTTGATGATATGTGTACTAGCCTACCATGCAAAGGTACCATGGATTTATGATCCCTGGTGTACACAGACATGTTCAGGAAAATGACATCACAACTTTCTTTTTCCTTTGCCTACCATGCAAAGTCGCTGTGGAATTATTTTCCCTGGAAAATTATATCACAATTTAAGCATTCTGGTTTCCAAAAGCACAGAGACAAATATAGTTAAAGTGGTAATTTATCTTAGAACCAACACAGATACCAAACAGTTCTCTGTTCTTGGATTCTTGGATTTAAGTGCTGTACTCAACACTGTTGACTATGATGTCACATGTGGTGTTCCACAAGGCTCCATTGTGGGTCCGGTACTGTCCAGTTAATATATGTTACCCCTTGGCAGGGTTATCAGAAAGCACAGTGCTACGGATACAGGTATCCTGTGTGTGTGTGTGTGTGTGTATCCTGTGTTGTTTTCTCTCCTTCTCCCCTCACAGGAGAAAATCATCACTCCCCAATCAGTCAACAATCAGTCATCAATCAGAAGACACACCTCCTCCTGTTTCCTACCCTATCACAGTTCCTTTCCCTTGGTTTAAAAACCCCATCAGTTGTTTGCTCTGGAGCTCAATCTCTCTGTAAATGCCATGTCTGTAGGTCTCTGTGGTTC
The DNA here is from genome assembly GCF_045791955.1 of Oncorhynchus clarkii lewisi. Lineage (NCBI taxonomy): Eukaryota > Metazoa > Chordata > Actinopteri > Salmoniformes > Salmonidae > Oncorhynchus > Oncorhynchus clarkii. Next base: position 3,373,008 of record NC_092155.1, on the reverse strand, counting down.
ACTCTCTCTGTGTAGTAATTCACCTATCTTTTGTTTGAGCACCTCCATAGCACTTTGTCATCACCTGTGAGTATTGTTTTTGGTTATGGTGTTTGATTGCTGGTGGGAAAAGGGGAAATTTAGACAAGTCGCCCATGGGCATACACTACCCGTAGGTAAACTTTGTTAAGCACACTAGTTAGAACTGGGCGGACCACCCACTGTATTTTGGTTAGTTAGTTAGCTGTTGTTGAAATAGGCTAGTCTAGCTTAGGGGTGTTTTTGAATACTTATTGTTTCTTTCCTTGGGTCCAGCTCAGCCTCTTTTACAGCTCCCCCCCCCCCCCCCCCCCCCCCATTACCGTGTGTTTATAAATAAACCTTGAGTTTGACGGTATAATTTCAGTTGTCGTGGTTATTTCGTTCACACTTTTACTTTGTCACAATTATAATTTGCATGAGTTATGTTACGGGTCTCATTACCATCCCCCCCTAGACTGTCGGGCCAAAAGGGATTCGTAACATAAGCATTGATTTTAATTTTAGCTTCACGGATAAATTGTTAGACTGTATTAGTGATTTAAATACTTGGATGGCTCACAACTTCCTCCAGCTAAAGCAAGACAAGACCGATGTAATTATTGTTGGAGCCAAAGCACAGAGAGAGAATCTGGACATTTGAAATCACAGGCAACAAAGATTAATCACCAGGTAAAAAACCTAGGTGTTATTTTAGATTCTGAACTCTTTAATCACACACTAGGAATGTGACCAAAATAGCTTTTTACCACCTGAGGAACATTACCAAGGTGCGGCCGTTTCTCTCTCAGGCTGATACAGAGAGACTCATCCCATGCTTTTATTACAAGCAGGCTTGACTACTGTAATGCTCTCCTGTCTGGTCTACCCAAGATATCCTTTGATAAACTGCAAAACATACAGAACGCTGCTGCAGGGTACTGACCAATACCAGACAGAACACATTACACCGGTTTTAAGGTCTCTGTACTGTAAAACATACAGAATGCCGCAGGGTACTGACCAAGACCAGACAGAACACATTACACCGGTTTTAAGGTCTCTGTACTGTAAAACATACAGAATGCCGCAGGGTACTGACCAAGACCAGACAGAACACATTACACCGGTTTTAAGGTCTCTGTACTGTAAAACATACAGAATGCTGCAGGGTACTGACCAAGACCAGACAGAACACATTACACCGGTTTTAAGGTCTCTGTACTGTAAAACATACAGAATGCCGCAGGGTACTGACCAAGACCAGACAGAGAACACATTACACCGGTTTTAAGGTCTCTGTACTGTAAAACATACAGAATGCTGCAGGGTACTGACCAAGACCAGACAGAACACATTACACCGGTTTTAAGGTCTCTGTACTGTAAAACATACAGAATGCCGCAGGGTACTGACCAAGACCAGACAGAGAACACATTACACCAGTTTAATGGTCTCTGTACTGTAAAACATACAGAATGCTGCAGGGTACTGACCAAGACCAGACAGAACACATTACACCAGTTTAATGGTCTCTGTACTGTAAAACATACAGAATGCTGCAGGGTACTGACCAAGACCAGACAGAGAACACATTACACCAGTTTTAAGGTCTCTGTACTGTAAAACATACAGAATGCCGCAGGGTACTGACCAAGACCAGACAGAGAACACATTACACCGGTTTTAAGGTCTCTGTACTGTAAAACATACAGAATGCTGCAGGGTACTGACCAAGACCAGACAGAACACATTACACCGGTTTTAAGGTCTCTGTACTGTAAAACATACAGAATGCCGCAGGGTACTGACCAAGACCAGACAGAGAACACATTACACCAGTTTAATGGTCTCTGTACTGTAAAACATACAGAATGCCGCAGGGTACTGACCAAGACCAGACAGAGAACACATTACACCAGTTTAATGGTCTCTGTACTGTAAAACATACAGAATGCTGCAGGGTACTGACCAAGACCAGACAGAGAGAACACATTACACTGGTTTTAAGGTCTCTGTACTGGCTGTGTGTCAGTTTTAGAATTCAATATAATATTATTCTATTGGTTTATAAATCAATCCACGATTGTTCACCCCAATACATGTCAGACATGCTTTAAGTTATGTACCCAGTAGGTCCCTCATGTCCTCTGGACTTAACTATCACAAAGCCAAGGACCAAGAGGCATGGAGAGACAGCCTTTAGTTACTATGCACCCAGCCTCTAGAATGGCCTGCCTGAGAACCTGAGGGGGGCTGAAACTGTGGACATATTAAAAGAGATCTTAAAACACATATTTTTAGCTTCGCTTTTCCTCAGCTTTTTAGTAGCTTAGTTATTATTGTTATTATTTTGAAGCACATTGTGTTGCATTCCATGTCTGAAATGTGCTGTATAAATGACGCTTGATTTAATCTCTCTCTTTCTCTCTCGTACAGACATGTAACACACAACACAACCTCACAAAGCTAAATGCTACAAGCTAGGCCTCTGGGTTTAGTGGCTTGTGTGTTTGACTCTCAGATACAAAGTCTCTGGGTGTGAAAGTGAGACAGACAGTTGAAGTTAGGGTTAGAGTTGAAGTTAGGGTTAGAGTTGAAGTTAGGGTTAGAGTTGAAGTTAGGGTTAGAGTTGAAGTTAGGGTTAGAGTTGAAGTTAGGGTTAGAGTTAGAGTCGAAGTTAGGGTTAGAGTTAGAGTCGAAGTTAGGGTTAGAGTTAGAGTCGAAGTTAGGGTTAGAGTTAGAGTCGAAGTTAGGGTTAGAGTTGAAGTTAGGGTTAGAGTTGAAGTTAGGGTTAGGTTCAATAAGTGACAGGGCTTAGGTTAAGAACCAGAGATTCTAAACTAAGAATAGAGGCAAAGTGCCAAGGTCAGAGCGGTGGTCTAGGAGGAAAGGTTCATTATGAGGATCTAGGGGTTAAAATAGATATAGGGAGTCAGGGGTTCGGATTAGATATGGGGGTCTAGGGATATAAGGTTAGGGTTAGTTATGGTAAGGACTTAGGAGCTATGGGTTAAGGTCAGAATTCAGGTTGGGGTGAGGGTTAGGGTCAGGATTAGAGTACAGGTCAGGGTTAAATTAAGTTCAGGTATGAGGGTCTAGAGGTTTAGGGTTAGGCATGAGGGTCTCAGGGTTGGGGTGAGGGATTAGGGTCAGGATTAGAGTACAGGTTAGGGTTAAATTAAGATCAGGTTTGAGGGTCTAGGGGTTAGGTATGAGGGTCTCAGGGTTGGGGTGAGGGATTAGGGTCAGGATTAGAGTACAGGTCAGGGTTAAATTAAGATCAGGTATGAGGGTCTCAGGGTTAGGGTTAGGGTTAGGCATGAGGATCCCAGGGTTAGGGTTAGGCATGAGGATCCCAGGGTTAGGCATGAGGATCCCAGGGTTAGGGTTAGGCATGAGGATCCCAGGGTTAGGGTTAGGCATGAGGATCCCAGGGTTAGGGTTAGGCATGAGGATCCCAGGGTTAGGGTTAGGCATGAGGATCCCAGGGTTAGGCATGAGGATCCCAGGGTTAGGCATGAGGATCCCAGGGTTAGGCATGAGGATCCCAGGGTTAGGCATGAGGATCCCAGGGTTAGGCATGAGGATCCCAGGGTTAGGCATGAGGATCCCAGGGTTAGGCATGAGGATCCCAGGGTTAGGGTTAGGCATGAGGATCCCAGGGTTAGGGTTAGGCATGAGGATCCCAGGGTTAGGGTGAGGGATTCGGGTCTACAAGATGAACCACCCAATGAATACAAAAATAAAAAGTACATATTTAACAATCATGAGTGCCATCAAACAAAGAAAACTCCAAAAAAGTGCTATAAAAGTATCCAAAAAATAAGGTGAAGCCACGCCACACTAAAAGATCAAGGATATGATAAAAATAAGTGCCATCATATTTATGGTCAGTGAGTAGACCCATAAATAAATAAATTAAATAAGAAGTACATATTTTAAAAACAATCATAAGTGCTATCAGACAATGTTAAATCCACCATGGATCATAAATAAATAAATAATACAATAAACAAACATTTATAATGAGTGGCTCTCCACCGGCCCCCACCACCTGCCCTCTTCCCTCCCCCACACCAAATAGCCCATGTCACTACACCGAAAATGACGCCCAATCCAAGTTCTTTCCATCCCCTGTCGTTGTGTCCTGGACCAGCTCCCGTTTGTCTCCAGACCAAAAATACTCAAACCGTCCACTGTATGTATGATGTGAAAAATGCAAAATATGCAAATACAATACCGTAGTCTTATTACCTTTGGCTATCTGGTATAGGGTTAGGGTTAGGGTTAGGGTTAGGGTTGAAGTTAGGGTTAGGGTTGAAATTAGAGTTGAAGTTGGGGTTAGAGTTGAAATTAGAGTTAGAGTTGAAGTTAGGGTTAGAGTTGAAGTTAGGGTTAGAGTTGAAATTACAGTTGAAGTTGGGGTTAGAGTTGAAATTAGAGTTAGAGTTGAAGTTAGGGTTAGGGTTGAAGTTAGGGTTAGGGTTGAAATTAGGGTTAGAGTTGAAGTTAGGGTTAGAGTTGAAATTAGAGTTGAAGTTAGGGTTAGAGTTGAAGTTAGAGTTGAAGTTGGGGTTAGAGTTGAAATTAGAGTTGAAGTTAGGGTTAGAGTTGAAGTTAGGGTTAGAGTTGAAGTTATGATGGATACAGTGATCTGGACCTGCCTCAGTCTGTACATTAGGGTTAGTGATACAGTGATCTGGACCTACCTCAGTCTGTACATTAGGGTTAGTGATACA
>NC_092155.1:3298269-3363269 GCF_045791955.1 Oncorhynchus clarkii lewisi | reverse complement strand
AGGATCACAGCTCCAGCTGTATATAATATATAAACATAATTTATAAACAGGTCTCTCCAGGATCACAGCTCCAGCTGTATATAATATATAAACAGGTCTCTCCAGGATCACAGCTCCAGCTGTATATAATATATAAACATCATATATAAATATAACATCAGCTATCTGAAACCAGATGAACCACTAAACACTATAATGTTAGTAGATGGTGTTTGGGGACATACCAGGTACTGTGATGTTGACAGAGTTGCTGTGTTCTCCAGACACAGACTCACACCAGTACACTCCACTGTATGATTTTATTAGTGACACGTTGCATGAAGATCCTTCTGGTTTTCCCCATTTTCTTCCACAATCTGAACGCTCCCCAGAGACTATGGATCTCTTCACTCTCCATCCAGCAGATTTCCCCTGAACCGCACAGCTCAGAGAGACAGACTCAAATTCAAAGAACTGAGATCTGTCAGGACTGACACTCAGAGAGGCTGGAAGTGAGAGATCAAAGAAAGAGAGGGAGAGAGAGAGAGAGAGTTTCGTTGTCTAAAGTAAATTATTAAATACTCTAACAGAGATACTGAAACACAGCAGAGAGGCTATTCTCTAGCTGTTTAACTTAGTGATGAGGGTAGGATACCTGCCAGCCCAATATACAGAATAAGGACTGACATCTCTGTCAGTAATAACTAAGTTTAGGTATTGTTAGTGTAGGGGTAGGTAGGTTTAGTGTAGGGTAGGTAGGTTTAGTGTAGGGTAGGTAGGGTTAGTGTAGGGTAGGTAGGGTTAGTGTAGGGGTAGGTAGGTTTAGTGTAGGGGTAGGTAGGTTTAGTGTAGGGTAGGTAGGTTTAGTGTAGGGTAGGTAGGGTTAGTGTAGGCAGGTTTAGTGTAGGGTAGGTAGGGTTAGTGTAGGGTAGGTAGGGTTAGTGTAGGGCTAGGTAGGTTTAGTGTAGGGGTAGGTAGGTTTAGTGTAGGGTAGGTAGGTTTAGTGTAGGGTAGGTAGGGTTAGTGTAGGGGTAGGTAGGGCTAGTGTAGGGGTAGGTAGGTTTAGTGTAGGGAAGATAGGGTTAGTGTAGGGGTAGGTAGGGTTAATGTAGGGGTAGGTAGGTTTAGTGTAGGGGTAGGTAGGTTTAGTGTAGGGTAGGTAGGGTTAGTGTAGGGGTAGGTAGGGTTAGTGTAGGGTTAGGTAGGGTTAGTGTAGGGGTAGGTAGGGTTAGTGTAGGGTAGGTAGGGTTAGTGTAGGGTAGGTAGGGTTAGTGTAGGGTAGGTAGGGTTAGTGTAGGGTAGGTAGGGTTAGTGTAGGGGTAGGTATTGTTAGTGTAGGGGTAGGTAGGGTTAGTGTAGGGTAGGTAGGGTTAGTTTAGGGTAGGTAGGGTTAGTGTGGGGTAGGTAGGGTTAGTGTAGGGGTAGGTAGGGTTAGTGTAGGATAGGTAGGGTTAGTTTAGGGTAGGTAGGGTTAGTGTGGGGTAGGTAGGGTTAGTGTAGGGGTAGGTAGGGTTATTGTAGGATAGGTCGGGTTAGTGTAGGGTAGGTCGGGTTAGTGTGGGGTAAGTCGGGTTAGTGTGGGGTAGGTAGGGTTAGTGTGGGCTCTTTAAGGTTAGTTTGGGGTAGGTCGGGTTAGTGTGGGGTTGGTAGGGTTAGTGTGGGGTAGGTAAGGTTAGTGTGGGGTAGATAGGAGGTAGTTTAGGGTAGATATTATGGTATATGTGGTGTTCTCTGTAATTATTGGGACAATTTAGATTTCCAAAAAGGAATTTCATTTCCACAGAGGGTTCTACCTGGAACCAAAAAGGGTTCTACCTGGAACCAAAAAGGGTTCTACCTGGAACCAAAAAGGGTTCTACCTGGAACCAAAAAGGGTTCTACCTGGAACCAAAAAGGGTTCTACCTGGAACCAAAAAGGGTTCTACCTGGAACCAAAAAGGGTTCTACCTGGAACCAAAAAGGGTTCTACCTGGAACCAAAAAGGGTTCTACCTGGAACCAAAAAGGGTTCTACCTGGAACCAAACCAGACAGACAAGAAACCTTTTGGAACCGTTTTATATAAGTGTGCAGGACATCATAGAACAACATGGAGGGTCAGAGAAATGCTTGACTAGAGACTGAGCAGGACTTCCTTCTCCAAATATGACTCAGAGGTATTTATCTCCTGAAATATAATAAAGATGTAAAAATATATATCATTTGAAGCAATTCTTAAACAACCTGTTCAGCAGAAAATCTGCATTTTGTTTGATGAAAATGTAGAGACAGTAGATCTAGCTGGTCTGTCATAATATAATAGAAACAGTAGATCTAGCTGGTCTGTCATAATATAATAGAGACAGTAGATCTAGCTGGTCTGTCATAATATAATAGAGACAGTAGATCCATCTCCAGACAGAGAGACAGGGAGGGAGATAGGGAGGGAGATAGGGAGGGAGATAGGGAGGGAGACAGGGAGGGAGACAGGGAAACAGAGAGACAGGGAGGGAGACAGGGAGGGAGGGAGACAGGGAGGGAGACAGGGAGGGAGACAGGGAGGGAGGGAGGGAGGGAGGGAGGGAGAGCCAGTTGGTGTCAGACTGTCCTATTGTAGTATGGAATCTAAGATTCTGCAGACCTGATTAGTAAAACTCCCCACAGGGTTGGAGTGATAGTCAAAAAGTTACATTTTCTTTGATGAGTTGCAGGTGAGAGCAGCTAGAACAGGTGGAGATCCATTATGGAACCTTCTTTACTAAGAGAATAAGGACTGGAGACTGACATGAAGTCACAACCAATGACGAGACAGGAAGACATGATACTCTTATAGAACAGGTGATGAATATAGATCACTGTTACTATTATAGAACAGGTGATGAATATAGATCACTGTTACTATTATAGAACAGGTGATGAATATAGAGAAATGTTACTATTATAGAACAGGTGATGAATATAGAGAAATGTACTCACCTCCACCTTGTCCGAGGCTACAGTATACCAGTGTACTCAACAGCACTGAAACACACAGAGAGAACTATCACTATGGTACATGATGGAAACACTGAAACACACAGAGAGAACTATCACTATGGTACATGATGGAAACACTGAAACACACAGAGAGAACTATCACTATGGTACATGATGGAAACACTGAAACACACAGAGAGAACTATCACTATGGTACATGATGGAAACACTGAAACACACAGAGAGAACTATCACTATGGTACATGATGGAAACACTGAAACACACAGAGAGAACTATCACTATGGTACATGATGTTAACACTGAAACACACAGAGAGAACTATCACTATGGTACATGATGTTAACACTGAAACACACAGAGCGAACTATCACTATGGTACATGATGTAAACACTGAAACACAGAGAGAACTATCACTATGGTACATGATGGAAACACTGAAACACAGGGCTGGACCACAGATATCAATTTCCTTAGTAGTCAGAGTTAGTAAGAATCTGTTGAACTCCATCTGCAGTGGAAAGTGCATTTTGCTCTACGACCCCCAAAGTGTCAAGGGATTCATCTGAAGTCAGTCAGCTCTTCAGTCAGAACTGATTGGGCTACAAACTAATATGACCCCACTATGGAAAGGGGAGACTCTCAGCTACAAACTAATATGACCCCACTATGGAAAGGAGAGACTCTCAGCTACAAACTACAATGACCCCACTATGGAAAGAGGAGACTCTCAGCTACAAACTAATATGACCCCACTATGGAAAGAGGAGACTCTCAGCTACAAACTAATATGACCCACTATGGAAAGGAGAGACTCTCAGCTACAAACTAATATGACCCCACTATGGAAAGGGGAGACTCAGCTTCAAACTAATATGACCCCACTATGGAAAGGGGAGACTCTCAGCTACAAACTACAATGACCCCACTATGGAAAGAGGAGACTCAGCTACAAACTAATATGACCCCACTATGGAAAGAGGAGACTCTCATTACAAACTAATATGACCCCACTATGGAAAGTGGAGACTCTCAGCTACAAACTAATATGACCCCACTATGGAAAGAAGAGACTCTCAGCTACAAACTAATATGACCCCAGTATGGAAAGGAGAGACTCTCAGCTACAAACTAATATGACCCCACTATGGAAAGGGGAGACTCAGCTACAAACTAATATGACCCACTATGGAAAGTGGAGACTCTCAGCTACATACTAATATGACCCCACTATGGAAAGTGGAGACTCTCAGCTACATACTAATATGACCCCACTATGGAAAGAGGAGACTCTGCGACCACCACAAGTGTCAAGGGACTCGTCTGAAGGTAAATTATTGTATTTCCTTAGCTTTCTTATAACTCGGAGAGGATAGACTCTCCAAAACCATATAGATATTAAATCACATAGATATTAAACTATATAGATATCAAACCATACAGATATTAAACCATACAGATATTAAACCATATAGACATTAAACTATATATATATATATATATATATATAGATAGATAGATATTAAACCATATAGATAATGAACGTTATAGATATTAAACTATATAGATATTAAACCATATAGATATTAAACTATACAGATATTAAACTATACAGATATTAAACTATATAGATATTAGATATTAAACTATATAGATATTAAACTATATAGATATTAAACTATATAGATATTAAACTATATAGATATTAAACTATACAGATATTAAACCATATAGATATTAAACTATACAGATATTAAACTATATAGATATTAAACTATACAGATATTAAACTATATAGATATTAAACCATACAGATATTAAACTATACAGATATTAAACTATATAGATATTAGATATTAAACTATATAGATATTAAACTATATAGATATTAAACTATATAGATATTAAACTATACAGATATTAAACTATATAGATATTAAACTATACAGATATTAAACTATACAGATATTAAACTATACAGATATTAGATATTAAACTATATAGATATTAAAATATACAGATATTAAACTATACAGATATTAGATATTAAACTATATAGATATTAAACCATATAGATATGAAACTATACAGATACTAAACTATACATATATTAAACAATATAGATATTAAACTATACAGATATTAAACTATACAGATATTAGATATTAAACTATATAGATATTAAACCATATAGATATGAAACTATACAGATACTAAACTATACATATATTAAACAATATAGATATTAAACTATATAGATATTAAACCATATAGATATGAAACTATACAGATACTAAACTAAACATATATTAAACAATATAGATATTAAACTATATAGATATTAAACCATACAGATATTAAACCATATAGATATTAAACTATATAGATATTAAACCATACAGATATTAAACCATATAGATATTAAACTATACAGATACTAAACTATACAGATATTAAACTATATAGATATTAAACTATATAGATATTAAACCATATAGATATTAAACCATATAGATATGAAACTATACAGATACTAAACTATACATATATTAAACAATATAGATATTAAACTATATAGATATTAAACCATAAAGATATTAAACAATATAGATATTAAACCATATAGATATTAAACTATACAGATGTTAAACATTATAGATATTAAACCACACAGATATAAAAATTATATCTAGACATTGAACCCCATATATATCAAACCATTTAGATCATATTCAACTCACAGAGTTGAAGACAGGCTCGTTCCATCTCAATGTGTCGATCACTAACTGTATCTAAACTCTAGTGACTTGTAGCCTGTCCATCCCCCCACCCACCTCTCCTCTCTACCCATCTACACTTCCTCTTGAGAAGGAGAGAGAAAGATGGCTTTATTCTTTTGGAACTTCTGTGAGTGTAATGTTTACTGTTCATCTTTATTGTTTATTTCACTTTTGTATCTACCTCAATTGCTTTGTTAACATGTTTTTCCCATGCCAATAAAGCCCATTGAATTGATAGATAGATACAGAGAGAGGGGGGAGAGAGGGGAAAGAGAGAGTGAGGGAGATAGATAGATACAGAGAGACAGGGGAGAGAGGGGAAAGAGAGAGTGAGGGAGATAGATACATACAGAAAGAGAGTGGGGAGGGAGAGAGAGAGAGAGAGAGAGTGCGACAGAGAGATAGAGAAAGAGATGGAGACAAAGAGACACAGCTGCATGTGAGCTCACACATTTTCAGCATGTTTTTAACAAAAAGATAGAGTTAGATAAACTTGAATTTTTCCACAAGGATATATATAGGATACTACCGTCCATAGTATAACATTCACTACAAATCAAAACTCCAAATCTACAACCTGATTTTGGACAAAACTACCTGGAAGTATTCCTACAACCAAAGATTCTTATTTCCAAGATTTAACAGTCTGATGGCCTTGAGATAGAAGCTGTTTTTCAGTCTCTCGGTCCCAGCTTTGATGCACCTGTACTGACCTCGCCTTCTGGACGATAGCGGGGTGAACAGGCAGTGGCTCGGGTGGTAGTTGTCCTTGATGATCTTTATGGCCTTCCTGTGACATCGGGTGGTGTAGGTGTCCTGGAGGGCAGGTAGTTTGCCCCTAGTGATGCGTTGTGCAGACCTCACTACCCTCCTTACGGTTGTGGGCGGAGCAGTTGCCGTACCAGGCGGTGATACAGCCCGACAGGATGCTCTCGATTGTGCATCTTTAGAAGTTTGTGAGTGCTTTTGGTGACAAGCCGAATTTCTTCAGCCTCCTGAGGTTGAAGAGGCGCTGCTGCGCCTTCTTCACAACGCTGTCTGTGTGGGTGGACCAATTCAGTTTGTCTGTGATGTGTACGCTGACGAACTTAAAACGTACTAAATAATTAAATAACATGCTATAGAATTCTGAGGCAGCCCGCAAGGTGTGCTGCAGTTCGGCACAACGTTTACTGGAAGAACCACTGTAGCAAGCTTGGTAGCCTTAACTTAGCATTCAGTCCTTATAAAGTCAAATATATCATAGTAATGTATTTTCTTCAAGATTTAATAGTAGCTTCAGATTAAACATGACTCACTCAGTTCAAGGTTGGACTTCAGACTAAACATGACTCACTCAGTTCCAGGTTGGACTTCAGACTAAACATGACTCACTCAGTTCCAGGTTGGACTTCAGACTAAACATGATTCACTCAGTTCCAGGTTGGACTTCAGACTAAACATGACTCACTCAGTTCCAGGTTGGACTTCAGACTAAACATGACTCACTCAGTTCCAGGTTGGACTTCAGACTAAACATGACTCACTCAGTTCCAGTTTGGACTTCAGACTAAACATGACTCACTCAGTTCCAGGTTGGACTTCAGACTAAACATGACTCACTCAGTTCCAGGTTGGACTTCAGACTAAACATGACTCACTCAGTTCCAGGTTGGACTTCAGACTAAACATGACTCACTCAGTTCCAGGTTGGACTTCAGACTAAACATGACTCACTCAGTTCCAGGTTGGACTTCAGACTAAACATGACTCACTCAGTTCCAGGTTGGACTTCAGACTAAACATGACTCACTCAGTTCCAGGTTGGACTGGACTCACTCACTTCCAGGTTGGACTTCAGACTAAACATGACTCACTCAGTTCCAGGTTGGACTTCAGACTAAACATGACTCACTCAGTTCCAGGATGGACTTCAGACTAAACATGACTCACTCAGTTCCAGGATGGACTTCAGACTAAACATGACTCACTCAGTTCCAGGTTGGACTTCAGACTAAACATGACTCACTCAGTTCCAGGTTGGACTTCAGACTAAACATGACTCACTCAGTTCCAGGTTGGACTTCAGACTAAACATGACTCACTCAGTTCCAGGTTGGACTTCAGACTAAACATGACTCACTCAGTTCCAGGTTGGACTTCAGACTAAACATGACTCACTCAGTTCCAGGTTGGACTTCAGACTAAACATGACTCACTCAGTTCCAGGTTGGACTTCAGACTAAACATGACTCACTCAGTTCCAGGTTGGACTTCAGACTAAACATGATTCACTCAGTTCCAGGTTGGACTTCAGACTAAACATGACTCACTCAGTTCCAGGTTGGACTTCAGACTAAACATGACTCACTCAGTTCCAGGTTGGACTTCAGACTAAACATGACTCACTCAGTTCCAGTTTGGACTTCAGACTAAACATGACTCACTCAGTTCCAGGTTGGACTTCAGACTAAACATGACTCACTCAGTTCCAGGTTGGACTTCAGACTAAACATGACTCACTCAGTTCCAGGTTGGACTTCAGACTAAACATGACTCACTCAGTTCCAGGTTGGACTTCAGACTAAACATGACTCACTCAGTTCCAGGTTGGACTTCAGACTAAACATGACTCACTCAGTTCCAGGTTGGACTTTAGACTAAACATGACTCACTCAGTTCCAGGTTGGACTACAGACTAAACATGACTCACTCACTTCCAGGTTGGACTTCAGACTAAACATGACTCACTCAGTTCCAGGTTGGACTTCAGACTAAACATGACTCACTCAGTTCCAGGATGGACTTCAGACTAAACATGACTCACTCAGTTCCAGGTTGGACTACAGACTAAACATGACTCACTCAGTTCCAGGTTGGACTTCAGACTAAACATGACTCACTCAGTTCCAGGTTGGACTTCAGACTAAACATGACTCACTCAGTTCCAGGTTGGACTTCAGACTAAACATGACTCACTCAGTTCCAGGATGGACTTCAGACTAAACATGACTCACTCAGTTCCAGGATGGACTTCAGACTAAACATGACTCACTCAGTTCCAGGATGGACTTCAGACTAAACATGACTCACTCAGTTCCAGTATGGACTTTAGACTAAACATGACTCACTCAGTTCCAGGATGGACTTCAGACTAAACATGACTCACTCAGTTCCAGGTTGGACTTCAGACTAAACATGACTCACTCAGTTCCAGGTTGGACTTCACACTAAAGATGACTCACTCAGTTCCAGGTTGGGGATGGTGTTTCAGGTTTCTGTTGGTTGTTTGCCAGACCATTTGCTTTAAAACCTCTTACTTCTACCCCTTCCTTTTTCGAAAATTCTGTTAAAAATCGCGCAACTTTTCAGCGTCCTGCTACTCATGCCAGGAATATAGTATATGCATATGATTAGTATGTGTGGATAGAAAACACTCTGAAGTTTATAAAACTGGTTAAATCATGGCTGTGACTATAACAGATCGTGTGTTTCATTGAAAAACGCAAGAAAAACTGCTCTCTGAAAGCAAAAAATAATTTCCATAAGTCACTTCCACCAGTTGTTAAAAGAGAACAGAATTTAATGGCAATCTGCCTGCAATTCATACAAATTCCGCACGATGGCGCCATTGTCCTAATTTTCAATTGAATTAATTGTTGGAAAATCCTTCTATCTGAACTCCATTTTCCCAGTCTTCACCCGGATGCAGTTGAGGGAGATATCAGATGGCATTGTTTTTGAAGTGAAGACCTATTGAAGAGACATCGCCCTGTAATCATTTTGATAGCTTATAAACGTTTACTAATACCTAAAGTTGGATTACAAAAGGATTTCGAAGTGTTTTGTGAAAGTTTATCGTCGACTTTTTTAATTTTAAAAAATTACGCAGCGTTTAAAAACGATGATTTTTTCTGAATGACACAACTTCCATACAAAGCTATTTTGGGTATATATGGACCGATTTAAACGAAAAAAAGACCCAATAGTGATGTTTATGGGGCATATAGGAGTGCCAAAAAAGAAGCTCGTCTAAGGTAATGAATGTTTTATATTTTATTTCTGCGTTTTGGGTAGCGCCGGCTATCGCAAAATCTGTTGTTTACGTGTCGAGCTGGCATTTTGGGGGGTGCATGCTATCAGATAATAGCTTCTGATGCTTTCGCCGAAAAGCATTTTAAAAATCTGACTTGCTGGCTAGGTTCACAACGAGTGTAGCTTTAATTCAATACCCTGCTTGTGAATTTTGATCAAAGATTGAGTTGTAACGAGTACATTTAGCATTTAGCGTAGCGCATTTGCATTTCCAGGGGCATACTTGGGACGTCTGCGTGTCAAGTATTCTCAAGAAGTTAAACAGCCACTAACATTGAGTGGCTGCTGCCAACACACTGACTCAACTCCAGCCACTTTAATAATGGGAATTGATGGGAATTGATGTAAAATATATCTCTAGCCACTTTAAACAATGCTACTTAATATAATGTTTACATACCCTACATTATTCATCTCATATGCATACGTATATACTGTACTCTAGATCATCGACTGTATCCTTATGTAATACATGTATCACTAGCCACTTTAAACTATGCTACTTTGTTTACATACTCATCTCATGTGTATAAGGTAGTAGTTTTGGAATTGTTAGCTAGATTACTCGTTGGTTATTACTGCATTGTCGGAACTAGAAGCACAAGCATTTCGCTACACTCGCATTAACATCTGCTAACCATGTGTATGTGACAAACAAAATTTGATTTGATTTGATTTGACATTCAGAATTTCACTTCTTGTTTGGAAGATTGTCTGCCCTATGAGTTCTGTTATACTCACAGACATAATTCATACAGTTTTAGAAACTTCAGAGTGTTTTCTATCCAATAGTAATAATAATAATATGCATATATTAGCAATCTAGGACAGAGTAGGATGCAGTTCACTATGGGCATGCAATTCATCCAAAGTGAAAATACTGCCCCCTATCCCCAACAAGTTTTAAACACAGAGACCTGTTGGGGTGTATAAATGTATCTAACTACACATTAAACACTGAGACCTGTTGGGGTGTATAAATGTATCTAACTACACATTAAACAATGAGACCTGTTGGGGTGTATAAATGTATCTAACTACACATTAAACACTGAGACCTGTTGGGGTGTATAAATATATCTAACTACACATTAAACACTGAGACCTGTTGGGTGTATAAATGTATCTAACTACACATTAAACACTGAGACCTGTTGGGGTGTATAAATGTAACTAACTACACATTAAACACCGAGACCTGTTGGGTGTATAAATGTATCTAACTACACATTAAACACTGAGACCTGTTGGGGTCTATAACTGTTCCTGTGGTGTTGGAAGTCTTCATTGTAGTAGGCTGGATCAGCTTCTCTGTCCCTCACTCATCTCTCTCTCCTCTCTCTTTACCTAGTGACCCTGTTCATCAGAACGTCATGGTGTTGGAGGTCTTCATTGTAGTAGACTGGATCAGCTCCTCTGTCCCTCACTCATCTCTCTCTCCTCTCTCTTTACCTAGTGACCCTGTTCATCAGAACGTCATGGTGGATGGAAAAAGATGCTCTCTTCAGCTGCGGTGAATAACCACAACCCTGTCAGTCCATCTCTTTACTTCTCCTTTCTCTTATCTCTCTCCCTCCTTCCCTTTTCACACCAACGGACTTATCTTTATCTTTGCAGCCTTGACCGCCATCAACAGAGTTAGAGTCAGTTTATCATGAGAACATACAGACACCACTGACTGGAACCAGCTGACAGTATCAGTTGTAAAGGCTTCATTACTACCAACAGAAGGACAGTTGTAGTGTTTTGTCCATGATGAATGATGTAAAGACTTCATTACTACTAACAGAAGGACAGTTGTAGTGTTATGTCCATGATGAATGATGTAAAGACTTCATTACTACTAACAGAAGGAAAGTTGTAGTGTTATGTCCATGATGAATGATGTAAAGGCTTCATTACTACTAACAGAAGGACAGTTGTAGTGTTATGTCCATGATGAATGATGTAAAGGCTTCAATGTGTTTTATATTCTAATTGTTAATGTAAAATTCTAAATTGTATTTTACTATAATGCCATTTTGTGTGTTTATCTTGAGCAGCACCAGTTTATGGTGCCAACTTGCCAATAAAGCTTCCAAGACCTGGAGGTTCTATGTGTTGTTTCCTGATTTGTCCACTAGATGGCAGTGATCCATGGCGATATGCCAATTAGAGTGGGTATAGGGTTTCTGGGATGATGGTGTTGATGTGAGCCATGACCAGCCTTTCAAAGCACTTCATGGCTATCGACGTGAGTGCTACTGGGCAGTAGTCACATAGGCAAGTTACCTTCACATTCTTGGCCACAGGGACTATGGTGGTCTGCTTGAAACGTGGGTATTATAGACACGGTCAGGGAGAGGATAAAAAGGTTAGTGCATGCTCTGAGTACATGATCTGGTAATCTGTCTGGCCCTGCTGCCTTGTGAATGTTGACCTGTTTACTGGTCTTGCTTGCATCGGCTAGAGAGAGCGTGATCACACAGTCTTCCGAACAGCTGGTGCTCTCATGCATGCTTCAGTGTTGCTTGCCTCGAAACGATGAGCATTGGAGCCGGTGTAGTACAATTCAATCTTAGGCCTGTATTGACACTTTGCCTGTTTGATGGTTCTTCTGAGGGCATAGTTGGATTTCTTATAAGCTTCCGGGTTAGAGTCGCGCACCTTGAAAGCAGCAGCTCTACCCTTTAGCTCAGTGCGAATGTTGCCTGTAATCCATGGCTTCTGGTTGGGGTATGTACATACAGTCACTGTGGGGACAACGTCCTCGATGCACTTATTGATGAAGCCAGTGACTGATGTGGTGTACTCCTCAATGCCATCGGAAGAATCACGGAACATATTCCAGTCTGTGCAAGCAAAAAGGTCCTGTAGCATCTGCTTCATCTGACCACTTTTTTATTGACCGTGTCACTGGTGCTTCCTGCTTTAATGAGTCAGGGGGATAGAATTATGGTCATATTTGCCAAATGGAGGGCGAGAGAGAGCTTTATACGCGTCTCTGTGTGTGGAGTAAAGGTGGTCTAGAGTTTTTTCCCCTCTGGTTGCACATTTAACATGCTGATAACAGTCTTGATTTATGGCTATGGAGTCCTGGCCTGTTCACCGGACGTGCTACCTGTCCCAGACCAATTATTTGACCATGCTGGTAATTTATGAACATTTGAACATCTTGGCCATGTTCTGTTATAATCTCCACCCGGCACAGCCAGAAGAGGACTGGTCACCCCTCATAGCCTGTTTCCTCTCTAGGTTTCTTCCTAGGTTTTGGCCTTTCTAGGGAGTTTTTCCTAGCCACCGTGCTTCTACACCTGCATTGCTTGCTGTTTGGGGTTTTAGGCTGGGTTTCTGTACAGCACTTTGAGATTTTCAGCTGATGTACCAAGGGCTATATAAATACATTTGATTTGATTTTGATCTGTAGCTTAGCATCTGCTTCATCTGACCACGTTTTTATTGACCGAGTCACTGGTGCTTCCTGTTTTAATTTTTGCTTGTGAATCAGAATCAATTTATGGATTTGCCAAATGGAGGGTAAAGCATTGAGCGTCTCTGAGTAAAGAGTAGTTTTCCCCTCTGCTTGCACATTTAAAACTTAGGGATAGGCGTTCCGTAAACGGGACAGTTGTAAATCATGCAGCTGTCACGATCGATTTTAGAGAAACAACAAATGTCGGTACATATATCGGCTGAAAGCTTAAATTCTTGTTAATGTAACTGCACTGTCCAATTTACAGTAGCTATTACTGCAAAAAAACGCCATGCTATTGTTTGAGGAGAGCTCCTAACAACAAAACACTTTTTTTCACCGTGATAGGTTTGATAAATTCACCTCTGAAGGTGAAATGTGTACTTCCATTCTGAATTCTTGCTCAGATTTATCGTCCAAAGGGTCCCAGAGATAACATGAAGTGTCATTTTGTTAAATAAAATCATTTTTCTAAAAAAGGTCCATATAGCATGCACAATCGATTTTTTATTTCCATTAGTTCAATTTGCAAAAAAATAAATCTGTGAAAATCTAACCCTAAACGTTGTTTCAACCAGTCAAATCACATACGTATGTATTCCTAGAACGTAACCAGACTTCACTATATCATTAGAGGTGTAGTATATCCTATAGTACACCAAATTTGGTGACTGAGTGATGCCTTCATGGCACGCCGATGACGCGGCCGGTCTTCATTTGATCGACTGTATCTTTGTCAAATAAGCACCAATCGGGGTCAAAGCTAGCTAGATAGCAAATGAGCTGGGCTTTACGGGAGTATCCAGAAACCCTGTGACTTTTTCAAAATATAGCTGCTAACCTTTTGCGACAGCATGCCATCACCTTTTGGATAAAAATTATAACAATATTCAGAGTTATGAAGTTATAAAAACGGGTTGTTTTGGAAGTTACTGAGCCTCCAACATAGCTGCCATACACAGATCCGTCCTCTGTGTTAGCTATAGCTGCATAGCCATTCACAGATCCGTCCTCTGTGTTAGCTATAGCTGCATAGCCATTCACAGATCCGTCCTCTGTGTTAGTTATAGCTGCATAGCCATTCACAGATCCGTCCTCTGTGTTAGCTATAGCTGCATAGCGATTCACAGATCCGTCCTCTGTGTTAGCTATAGCTGCATAGCCATTCACAGATCCGTCCTCTGTGTTAGCTATAGCTGCATAGCCATTCACAGATCCGTCCTCTGTGTTAGCTAGCAGATCAACTTTATGATTAAGTATTAATAGTATTTAAAAAAACAATCAATGTTAACGTGGACTGAAGGGTATCAAGTACAGGATTATCGGAAAGCAGAAGCCGAGTGCAGTCATTTATTTTTTATTCTCTTTGCAGCAGATAAGGAAGTTCCGTCTCGCCATCTTCAATTGTGGTGTTGTTGCATCAAACTGACTTCACACCGATTTGATGAAAGGAGGAACTAGGGACATTGGCTGGTAAAATTATCATATTAAAGAACGCATTAAGTATATTTAGCAGCTGCAGGCATTAAATTGGCTTGCAGCCGTTTATTTAGCACATGTTGGACAGCATGAACGCGTTAAATTAGCTCCTGCTTACTTTACAAATGTAGCATTAAAAAGATTGCGTTTTGACCACGTGCTTTATGACCCAAAACGGCGTTCCATAGAGGAATGAGATGGGTGTAACAACAATTTGTTGGGGAGAGGGGCTAATAGCTGAACAATAGACTATTCAACCTTTACTAAAGAATAGTCTAATAGCTGAGCTAGGTGTGAAAACCCTCCTATCACAGACCAGATTTGCCCTAACGACCAGCGGGGAGTCCCAAGGTTTTTATATGACCCACATATATGGTCCCAATGCATTACTGTCTCTAACTGACAACGAATTAACCAAATAAAAAAACTGAAACAAGCAGGGAGCAGGTTTCGAACACTCAACCTTCTTGCCCAAAGACCAGCACGCTATAGACTGTGCACCAAAAGCATGCTCAAGCCACAGAGTCGATAGAGAGCGTCCTCGCGGTAGCTTGCAACTCATTCTAATAAAGTACTTTTCAAATAAGTTACCTTACACATTATGTTGGCTGACAATTTGTTAGCTACGCTCCTTACGAACCACATAGCATATCATTACAGCAGTATGTATCGGTATGTTAGCTAGCTACTTAACGTTAGTAGTTATACATCGAACTTGCCAGTATATTAACTAAAGGCTATCTAACTACACAAATAACACAAATGGAATCAGTTAAGAACACATTTCTATTTACAAGGACAGCCTACTCCGGAATTGAAACCCGGTCTCCCACGTGTCTGCATTTTGTAGTACAGACGTGGCCTGCTCTCCCTTATGTAAGGAATTAGGCCCTGAGGGTTTTTTTCACAGAACAGAAACACCATAATATTAATCTAATTAATTAATTAATTAAGCCACATTTCTTCAAATCAATCCCATATACTATGATATTACAAAAAAAGGTGTGAAATCTCTGGCAATGTCAATATGGAAGATTATCAAATGCTTCTCAAAGATGCCCTCTGGTGGTCAAACTAGCACTAACTAGCATTAAATGAAAAAATGGCTGACAATTAGATAACATGCCACAGCATCAGCCTTCAAGGTGTGCCGCAGTATGACACAACACAACTTTTAAAGAAGCAACCACTGTATACACACTATACACACAAACACACAACAGACACGTTATACACACAAACAAACACACAACATACACACTATACACACTATACACACACATAACATACACACTATATACAATATACACACACACACACAACATACACACTATACACACTATACACACACACATAACACACAATATACACACACATAACATACACACTATAAACACACATACACCTGGATTGTGTTGTAGTAGAGTAGTGGCCCGAGAGCACACACTTAATCCAAGTAAAAATTCCCTGTTTTAGGTCAGTTCGGATCACAACTTTATTTTTAGAATGTGAAATGTTGGAATAATAGTAGAGAGAATAATTTATTTCAGCTTTTATTTCTTTCATCACATTCCCAGTGGGTCAGAAGTTTACATACACTCAATTAGTATTTGGTAGCATTGCCTTTAAACTGTTTAAAACTTCTTGCTCCTACTTGAGATGCAGACGTCTCAAGTAGGCACCTGGAAATGCAAATGCGCTACGCTAAATGCTAAATGTACTCGTTAAAACTCAAACGTTCATTAAAATACACATGCAGGGTATTGAATTAAAGCTACACTCGTTGTGAATCTAGCCAACAAATCAGATTTTTAAAATGCTTTTCGGCGAAAGCATGAGAAGCTATTATCTGATAGCATGCAACACCCCAAAATGCCTGAAGGCGACGTAAACAAAAGAATTAGCGTAGCCGGCGCTACACAAAAACGCAGAAATAAAATATAAAACATTCATTACCTTTGATGATATTCTTTGTTGGCACTCCTATATGTCCCATAAACATCACAAATTGGTCTTTTTCACGATTAAATCCGTCCATGAATGCCCAAAATATCCATTTGTATAGCCTGTCTGCATCAGGAAAAAAGCTCTCTTCCAACACGCAACGTCATGTTTAAAAATTATATAAGTTGCCTATATTCTTTGACAAAACACTTCAACCTACTTTTATAACCCAACTTTAGGTATTTGTAAACGTTAATAAGCGATCAAATTGATCACTGGGCGATCTGTATTCAATAGCAGCTACACAAGAAAACAGTGTCCATTTTTCAATCTTCCAAAATCGATTGAGGTAGGCTGGATGGAATGACATCGTGTGGAAGCTGTAGGAATTGCATCCTTCTCCATATTACATTTGGTTTCCTTTAAACAATCCATGAAAGGGGCGCATGGATACTTTTTTCAGATTTCAGTGACCAGTTTTTCTTGCGCTTTTCGATGAAACACACGCTCTGTTATAGTCACAGCCGTGATTTAACCAGTTTTAGAAACTTCAGAGTGTTTTCTATCCACACATACTAATCATATGCATATACTATATTCCTGGCATGAGTAGCAGGACGCTGAAATGTTGCGCGATTTTTAACAGAATGTTCGAAAAAGGAGGGGGTAGGATGAAGAGGTTTTTAATGTATTGTGAAATCTGTTGTAAAATGTATTTTAATGTTAAAAATGTGTATTATAATGTATATTACTGCCTTCTGCTGGACCCCAGGAAGAGTAAAATACAAATACAAATCATAATTGAAACTGCTGCTACTATGTTTATCGTACTGTTACGTTTGGTAACAAAAGGCCGGTGGTTAAGAAGGCAATAACTAACGAGGGACGAATGTCCTGGCGGTTGTCAGTTCAAATCTCGTCACGGAAAAATTTAGCATTTTAGCTAAGTAGCAATTGTTCAACTACTTACTACCTTGTAGCTACTTTGTAACTACTTAGCATGTTAGAACATAGTTCAATTAGAGCTAATTATCAACACTTTTAAACATGGTTCAATCAGAGCTACAGTTATTAACACTTTAAACATGGTTCAATCAGAGATACAGTTAGCAACACTTTACAACATGGTTCAATCAGAGATACAGTTATCAACACTTTAAACATGGTTCAATCAGAGATACAGTTATCAACACTTTACAACATAGTTCAATCAGAGATACAGTTATCAACACTTTAAACATGGTTCAATCAGAGCTACAGTTATCAACACTTTACAACATGGTTCAATCAGAGCTACAGTTATCAACACTTTACAACATGGTTCAATCAGAGCTACAGTTATCAACACTTTACAACATGGTTCAATCAGAGCTACAGTTATCAACACTTTACAACATGGTTCAATCAGAGATACAGTTATCAACACTTTAAACATGGTTCAATCAGAGCTACAGTTATCAACATTTTACAACATGGTTCAATCAGAGATACAGTTATCAACACTTTAAACATGGTTCAATTAGAGCTAATTATCAACACTTTTAAACATGGTTCAATCAGAGCTACAGTTTTTAACCATTTAAAACATGGCTAAATCAGAGCTAATTATCGAAACTTTAAAACGTGGTTCAATCAGACAAAATGATCAAAATGTTTAAACATGGCTCAATTAGATATAATAATTAAAACCTTAAAACATGGTTCAATCAGAGATCATTATCAACACTTTATAACAGGGTTCAGTCAGAGATAATCATCAAAACTTAAAAACATGGTTCAATCAGAGATAATTATAAGATAATAAGGTATCGTTCAATTAGAGCTAGTCATCAAAACATGGTTCAATCAGAGATAATGACCCAAACCTTAAAACATGGTTCAATCAGAGCTACAGTTATCAACACTTTACAACATGGTTCAATCAGAGATACAGTTATCAACACTTTAAACATGGTTCAATCAGTGATACAGTTATCAACACTTTACAACATGGTTCAATCAGAGATACAGTTATCAATACTTTAAACGTGGTTCAATAAGAGATACAGTTATCAACACTCTACAACATGGTTCAATCAGAGATACAGTTATCAACACTTTACAACATGGTTCAATCAGAGCTACAGTTATCAACACTTTACAACATGGTTAAATCAGAGACACAGTTATCAACACTCTACAACATGGTTCAATCAGAGCTACAGTTATCAACACGTTAAAGATGGTTCAATCAGAGCTACAGTTATCAACACTTTAAACATGGTTCAATCAGACATAATAATCAAAACTTTAAAACATGGTTCAATCAGAGATTATTATCAAAAAGACCCTAAAGGTAATTTCATATTCAGGTTTAGGGTATGATAATTTTAGGGACACTGCATTTCACACTATGTACAGACATAGAGAGCCAACACATAAAGGTCTAACAGTGTTTAGCTTTAAATGGAGTGATTATCCCATATTCATAACCCTTATGAATAAGCTGGACAGTCTTTTCCAAAATCGTAAACAATTACGCCGATGGCCGCGGCTATCCTTGAGACATATATTGAATTAAATAATATGGTTTTAAAATTGTATCTCACTCTTTTAATGAATGGGAAGCTCTCGTTTTCGCTCTCACCCCGCCCGGTCTGTCACGAAGAAAAAGCCATGTGCGTGCGTGTGCTGGCGTGTATGTGTGTGTGTTTCAAAAACAAAAGTGTCTCTAGGGATTGTTTGAAACCAAGGTTTGCACTATCATGGATACTGTATGTCCAGATATCTGCCTACCCCCCATCAAAAAGTGTGTGACGGCGTCTCTTAAAATGGGCACTTTCGATTCATTAACACACAGGCCTTTCAAATCCAAATTTATTTCACCCCCCAGAGGATGTGGGGGCTAAAAAGTCAAACAGCCCCCAGAAAGAATACACTGTGTCTAGACCGACCCCCGGGGTTAAACATTGATATTTCTAATCAGCGCAAGGTGCCCCCACCCCGGGCTCCCAGCCTTTGGTTACTATTCCCCCATCCTTTAGTTACTATCCCCCGGCCTTTAGTTACTATGTCCCCATTCTTTAGTTACTATGTCCCCAGCCTGTAGTTACTATGTCCCCAGCCTGTAGTTACTATGCCCCCAGTATTTAGTTACTATTCCCCCAGCCTTTAGTTACTATGTCTTTAGTTACTATGCCCCCAGCCTGCAGTTACTATGCCCCCAGCCTTTAGTTACTATGCCCCCAGCCTTTAGTTACTATGCCCCCAGCCGTTAGTTACTATGCCCCCAGCCTTTTGTTACTATGTCCCCAGCCTTTAGTTACTATTCCCCTGGCCTGTAGTTACTATGCCCCCAGCCTGTAGTTACTTTACCCCAGCCTTTAGTTACTATGGCCCCAGCCTGTAGTTACTATGTCCCCAGCCTTTAGTTACTATGTCTCTAGTTACTATGTCCCCAGCCTTTAGTTACTATGCCCCCAGCCTTTAGTTACTATGTCTCTAGTTACTATGTCCCCTGCCTTTAGTTACTATGTCCCCAGCCTTTAGTTACTATATCCCCAGCCTTTAGTTACTATTCCCCCAGCCTTTAGTTACTATGCCCTCAGCCTTTAGTTACTATGTCTCTAGTTACTATGTCCCCAGCCTGTAGTTACTATGCCCCCAGCCTTTATTTACTATGTCTCTAGTTACTATGTCCCCAGCCTGTAGTTACTATGCCCCCAGCCTTTAGTTACTATGTCCCCAGCCTTTAGTTACTATGCCCCGAGCCTTTAGTTACTATGCCCCGAGCCTATAGTTACTTTTCCCCCAGCCTTTAGTTACTATGTCCCCATCCTGTAGTTACTATGCCCCCAGCCTTTATTTACTATGTCTCTAGTTACTATGTCCCCAGCCTGTAGTTACTATGCCCCCAGCCTTTAGTTACTATGTCCCCAGCCTTTAGTTACTATGCCCCGAGCCTTTAGTTACCATGCCCCGAGCCTATAGTTACTTTTCCCCCAGCCTTTAGCTGCTATGTCCCCAGCCTTTAGTTACTATGTCTCTAGTTACTATGTCCCCAGCCTTTAGTTACTATGCCCCCAGCCTTTAGTTACTATGTCCCCATTCTTTAGTTACTAGTACCCCATACTTTAGTTACTATGCCCCCAGCCTGTAGTTACTATGCCCCCAGACTTTAGTTACTATTCCCCCAGCCTTTAGTTACTATACCACCAGCCTTTAGTTACTATGCGCACAGCCTTTAGTTACTATGCCCCCAGCCTTTAGTTACTATGTCTCTAGTTACTATGTCCCCAGCCTGTAGTTACTATGTCCCCAGCCTGTGGTTACTTTTTCCCCAGCCTTTAGTTCACCTTTCCCCCAGCCTTTAGTTACTATGCTCCCAGCCTTTAGTTACTATGCCCCCAGCCTTTAGTTACTATGTCTCTAGTTACTATGTCCCCAGCCTGTAGTTACTATGCCCCCAGCCTTTAGTTACTATTCCCCCAGCCTGTTGTAACTATGTCTTTAGGTACTATGCCCCCAGCTTTTAGTTACAATGTCTTTAGTTCCTATGACCTCAGCCTTTAGTTACTCTGCCCCCAGCCTTTAGTTACTATGTTCCCAGCTTTTAGTTACTATGCCCCCAGCCTTTAGTTCCTATGACCCCAGCCTTTAGTTCCTATGACCCCAGCCTTTAGTTCCTATGACCCCAGCCTTTAGTTACTATGCCCCCAGCCTTTAGTTACTATGCCCCCAGCCTTTAGTTACTATGCCCCCAGCCTGTAGTTACTATGTCCCCAGCCTGTAGTTACTATGCCCCCAGCCTTTAGTTACTATAACCCCAGCCTCTAGTTACTATTGCCCCAGCCTGTAGTTACTATGCTCCCAGCCTGTAGTTACTATTCCCCCAGCCTTTAGTTACTATTCCCCCAGCCTTTAGTTACTATGCCCCCACTTGTTAGTTACTATGCCCCCAGCCTTTAGTTACTATGCCCCCAGCCTGTAGTTACTTTTCACCAGCCGTTAGTTACTCTGCCCCAGGCCTGTAGTTACTTTTCCCCAGCATGTAGTTACTTTTTCCCCATCCTTTAGTTACTTTTCCCCCAGCCTTTAGTTACTATGCCCCCAGCCTGTAGTTACTATGCCCCACGCCTGTAGTTACTATGCCCCCCAGCCTGTAGTTACTATTCCCCCAGCCTTGAGTTACTATGCCCCCAGCCTGTCGTTACTATGTCCCCAGCCTTTAGTTACTATGCCCCCAGCCTGTAGTTACTTTTCACCAGCCTTTAGTTACTATTCCCCCAGCCTGTAGTTACTATGTCCCCGGCCTTTAGTTACTATGACCCCAGCCTGTAGTTACTATGCCCCAGCCTTTAGTTACTATGTCCCCCATCCTTTAGTTACTATGCCCCCAGCCTTTAGTTACTATGTCCCCATCCTTTAGTTACTATGTCCCCAGCCTTTAGTTACTATGTCCCCCATCCTTTTGTTACTTTTCCCCCATCCTTTAGTTACTATGTCCCCAGCCTTTAGTTACTATGTCCCCAGCCTTTAGTTACTATGTCCCCAGCCTTTAGTTACTATGTCCCCAGCCTTTAGTTACTATGTCCCCCATCCTTTTGTTACTTTTCCCCCAGCCTTTAGTTACTATGTCCCCAGCCTTTAGTTACTATGTCCCCAGCCTTTAGTTACTATGTCCCCCATCCTTTTGTTACTTTTCCCCCAGCCTCTAGTTACTATGTATTCAATTTCAATTTGTGAGGCCACTTGTGAGACTTTATCCATCCTTCCTGCCAGGTTAATAGACATGAGGGTGTCTCTGGGAAGAAGGCTATGGATATGGGAATCTCAGTTGGGAAGAAGGCTATGGATATGGGTCTCTCAGTTGGGAAGAAGGCTATGGTACAATATATAGTACAATATAGTCTACCAGTCTGTCTATCCACCATTCACAGTGACAATATAGTCTACCAGTCTGTCCTCTATCCACTATTCATAGTGACAATATAGTCTACCAGTCTGTCCTCTATCCACTATTTATAGTGACAATATAGACTACCAGTCTGTCCTCTATCCACTATTCATAGTGACAATATAGTCTACCAGTCTGTCCTCTATCCACTATTCATAGTGACAATATAGTCTACCAGTCTGTCCTCTATCCACTATTCATAGTGACAATATAGACTACCAGTCTGTCCTCTATCCACTATTCATAGTGACAATATAGTCTACCAGTCTGTCCTCTATCCACTATTCATAGTGACAATATGGTCTACCAGTCTGTCTAGCCACTATTCATAGTGACAGTATAGTCTACCAGTCTGTCTATCCTGGCCTCTATCCACTATTCATAGTGACAATATAGACTACCAGTCTGTCCTCTATCCACCATTCATAGTGACAATATAGACTACCAGTCTGTCCTCTATCCACTATTCATAGTGACAATATAGACTACCAGTCTGTCCTCTATCCACTATTCATAGTGACAATATAGTCTACCAGTCTGTCCTCTATCCACTATTCATAGTGACAATATGGTCTACCAGTCTGTCTAGCCACTATTCATAGTGACAGTATAGTCTACCAGTCTGTCTATCCTGGCCTCTATCCACTATTCATAGTGACAATATAGACTACCAGTCTGTCCTCTATCCACCATTCATAGTGACAATATAGACTACCAGTCTGTCCTCTATCCACTATTCATAGTAACAATATAGACTACCAGTCTGTCTATCCTGGCCTCTATCCACTATTCATAGTGACAATATAGACTACCAGTCTGTCTATCCACCATTCATAGTGACAATATAGACTACCAGTCTGTCTAGCCACCATTCATAGTGACAATATGGTCTACCATTCTGTCCTCTATCCACTATTCATAGTAACAATATAGACTACCAGTCTGTCTATCCACCATTCATAGTGACAATATAGACTACCAGTCTGTCTATCCACTATTCATAGTGACAATATAGACTAACAGTCTGTCCTCTATCCACTATTCATAGTGACAATATAGTCTACCAGTCTGTCTATCCACTATTCATAGTGACAATATAGACTACCAGTCTGTCCTCTATCCACCATTCATAGTGACAATATAGACTACCAGTCTGTCTATCCACCATTCATAGTGACAATATAGACTACCAGTCTGTCTATCCACCATTCATAGTAACAATATAGACTACCAGTCTGTCTATCCTGACCTCTATCCACCATTCATAGTGACAATATAGACTACCAGTCTGTCTATCCACCATTCATAGTGACAATATAGACTACCAGTCTGTCTATCCACTATTCATAGTGACAATATAGACTACCAGTCTGTCCTCTATCCACTATTCATAGTGACAATATAGTCTACCAGTCTGTCTATCCACTATTCATAGTGACAATATAGACTACCAGTCTGTCCTCTATCCACTATTCATAGTAACAATATAGACTACCAGTCTGTCCTCTATCCACTATTCATAGTAACAATATAGTCTACCAGTCTGTCCTCTATCCACTATTCATAGTGACAATATAGTCTACCAGTCTGTCTATCCACCATTCATAGTGACAATATAGTCTACCAGTCTGTCCTCTATCCACTATTCATAGTGACAATATAGTCTACCAGTCTGTCCTCTATCCACTATTCATAGTGACAATATAGTCTACCAGTCTGTCCTCTATCCACTATTCATAGTGACAATATAGTCTACCAGTCTGTCTATCCACTATTCATAGTGACAATATGGTCTACCAGTCTGTCCTCTATCCACTATTCATAGTGACAATATAGTCTACCAGTCTGTCCTCTATCCACTATTCATAGTGACAATATAGTCTACCAGTCTGTCCTCTATCCACTATTCATATTGACAATATAGTCTACCAGTCTGTCTGTCCTGTCCTCTATCCACTATTCATAGTGACAATATAGTCTACCAGTCTATCAGAGTTAATTATCAAAACTTTAAATCATGGTTCAATTAGAGCTAGTTATCAACACTTTACAACATGGTTCAATCAGAGCTACAGTTATCAACACTTTACAACATGGTTCAATCAGAGATACAGCAACCATTTCGGCAGATCATTTTAGAAAGAAAGGGTTCAGATTGTCTAGCCCGGCTTTTTTGTAGGGGTCCAGAATTTGCAGCTCTTTCAGAACATCAGCTGACTGAATTTGGGAGAAGGAGAAATGGGGAAGGCTTGGGCGAGTTGCTGTGGAGGGTGCAGTGCTGTTGACCGGGGTAGGGGTAGCCAGGTGGAAAGCATGGCCAGCCGTAGAAAAATTGAGCTCTGATTGAACCATGTTTAAAGTGTTGATAACTGTATCTCTGATTGAACCATGTTTAAAGTGTTGATAAATGTAGCTCTGATTGAACCATGTTGTAAAGTGTTGATAACTGTATCTCTGATTGAACCATGTTTAAAGTGTTGATAAATGTAGCTCTGATTGAACCATGTTTAAAGTGTTGATAACTGTATCTCTGATTGAACCATGTTTAAAGTGTTGATAACTGTATCTCTGATTGAACCATGTTGTAAAGTGTTGATAACTAGCTCTGAGCCATGTTGTAAAGTGTTAATAACTGTATCTCTGATTGAACCATGTTGTAAAGTGTTGATAACTGTATCTCTGATTGAACCATGTTTAAAGTGTTGATAACTGTATCTCTGATTGAACCATGTTGTAAAGTGTTGATAACTGTAGCTCTGATTGAACCATGTTGTAAAGTGTTGATAACTGTATCTCTGATTGAACCATGTTGTAAAGTGTTGATAACTGTATCTCTGATTGAACCATGTTGTAAAGTATTGATAACTGTAGCTGTGATTGAACCATGTTGTAAAGTATTGATAACTGTAGCTGTGATTGAACCATGTTGTAAAATAACTGATACAAATAACTGATAACTGTAGCTGTCTAAAAAGTGATAATAGTTTATTTCCCCTACAGCCCCCAGGGCCTTGAGTATCTTCTAAATACTCCATTCCAGGTTTCCCCTACAGCCCCCAGGGCCTTGAGTATCTTCTAAATGCTCCATTCCAGGTTCCCCCAACAGCCAACAGGGCCGTGAGAATGTCTTGAATATTTAATTCATATTGAAGTATCTTGCAGCAACATGGTGACTCTACCTTTCTCTCTGATACAATTTGTGGTATTTCTGCCATACTGCTCACACCTGTCTAGCTACATCTACAGCTATACAGCTTGTCAACAACCGACAGTGAATATCACATTAATTTTATATGATCAGTGTTCTTGGGTCATTTCACATCATACGTTGTTACCAGTTGAAATATTTACT
Source organism: Oncorhynchus clarkii lewisi (assembly GCF_045791955.1). Classification (NCBI taxonomy): domain Eukaryota; kingdom Metazoa; phylum Chordata; class Actinopteri; order Salmoniformes; family Salmonidae; genus Oncorhynchus; species Oncorhynchus clarkii. Next base: position 3,337,302 of record NC_092155.1, on the reverse strand, counting down.
ACAGCCTACTTGTTGTCACATTTATTTCACTATTCACATTTGTGCTCGTATGTGTTTTAGGACATTTTGACATGAAGTTAATGTCCATATCAGAACACTGGATGGAGCTAGATATCGCGAGATGACATGAAGTTAATGTCCATATCAGAACACTAGATGGAGCTAGATATCGCGAGATGACGTGAAGTTAATGTCCATATCAGAACACTAGATGGAGCTAGATATCGCGAGATGATATTCAACTAGAAGTACTGTAGGTGAAAGTGAAAGTAAAGTGTGAAACTCCACCACCCTTTTTTCTCCGTTATTTCTGGAACAGACGTAGTGTTACATTCTGTTCGTTGACAAATTAGCATTTCAACTGTTTTGGTTTATTTTTCTAAACTCCTAATAGTTTTATTGACCAGTTACAAACAGCTTTACCTTGTAGTCAGACTTGTTTTGTTAGTGAAATGAAGACCTTTCCGACCTCGGCGGTCTGGTGTTTTGGGATTCTGTTCATCAGTGTTTCATTGATAACGACAGGTAGGACACAACATTATTCCTTCATTATTTAGCCTGTAAGATATTTTATTATCTGAACATAATATTAACAAGAAAGAAACGGGGAGAATTCAAGTTCAGGCTCATAACCGAGTGCAGGAAATGTAGATGTCTTGTCGTCTGATCAGACGGGGCAGTTTGGGTGTGGTGCTGTAGGGTGTCTGTGGCAGACAACACTGTTTTCACGATACTTCGATAATGCAGTGACTTTTTCGTAGCAGGTTAGGATAATTAGTTTAATTATTTTAAGGTTAGGAAAAGGGTTAGCGAAAATGCTCTCCTAACTTGTTACGAAAATCTTAGCTGTATCGAAGTGGTGTGAAAATAGTGTGTCCCTCTGTGGTGAAAATTGTTAGGCAGAAAGAGGAAGTGTCGCCATGTTTATGACTAAAAAGAGTTTACCATCTGAGTTGAAGAGATACAAAGAATTCAGATCGTAAAACGTCTTCTCTTTGGTCATAAATATGGCTGAAGCCAAGGAAGAGTAGACTCACAAGGTCGAAATAATGAAGGTTAGATTTGGGAACAAAGGGTTATGTTAAGGTTAAGTATAATTTAGTGAGTGTATAGATTAGGGTAATGCCTATAGAGATAGGTCTTTATATCAGTACCATTATAGATTAGGGTAATGACTATAGAGATAGGTCTTTATATCAGTACCATTATAGATTAGGGTAATGACTACAGATAAGGGTCTTTATATCAGTGCCATTATAGATTAGGGTAATGACTATAGAGATAGGTCTTTATAGCTGTACCATTGTAGATTAGGGTAATGACTATGGAGATAGAGGATTAATCTTTATATCAGTACCATTATATTGTCTGGTCAACTGTAAAACATACAGAATGCTGCAGGGTACTGACCAAGACCAGACAGAGAACACATTACACCAGTTTTAACGTATAAGCACCAGTTGCCTACGGAGGTAAAAACAGATTCATTTTGGATATTCGACAGATATTCGCCTATTGCTTTCCTTCCTCCACCAACAGCAGTTAGGGACCGTCAACATAGTGACAAATCACATTTTTCTAATTTCAATAGCTATTTAACCATTACTCCTAAAACTTCCAATACTGGTTCTAGCTAACCCGATGGCTTAGACACACATATCGCACTATTTTAAATAATTAATTTACACTTTTGAATTGACTTTACACATTGCACACACATTGCACATCCTTTAGTTTGTCTATTTTCATCTACACAATTTCACATTTTAAATGTTTTTCAAAATTCAATATTTCCTTGGTAATGTGACCTACAGACCTCAAACAAGGTTCAGAATGTCTACTGACTAACCTTATATATTGCACAGCCTTTAGTTTGCCCATTTTAATCTCACACGATTTTACAACTTTCACATTTCAATAGCTCCTTGGTCATGTCACCTACTGACTTCAAACAAGCAAATGATTGAAATTATTTATTCTGTTGCTTCTTCCGACACCCGGTTGATGGTGCCGCTAGATAGACCAGACCCCTCGTGAGACATGGCACGAAGCCTCCAACGAGGGCCTCATCACTGGAGGCTTCATGCCGTGGATAATCATGGGAGGCTTCGTGCTATGCTTCATCAATGGAGGGAAGAGACATATGGACAGCCTGGTACGTTGAGCTGCCACATGGCTCACCAGGCACCGGATACACTGGGCCGTGGAGGCACACTGGAGCACAATCCGTCCTGGCTGGATGCTCACCCGGCAGATGCGGGTAGCTGGGATAAGAACGCTTACTGGAGACACCGTGCGCTCCACCGCACGGTGCCTGACCAGTACGACGCCCGCCACGGTAAGCACGGGGAGTTGGCTCAGGTCTCCAACCTGACTCTGCCACACTCCCTGTGTGCTGCCCCCCCTCTCTAACCGTGTTCCCTCATAACGCTGCCTCTCCGCCTTAGCTGCCTCCAGTTCCTCCAGTGGACGGCGAGGTCCTTTCCAACCCAGGATCTCTACCCATGTCCAGGTGTCCTGAACTGCTGTTCCTCCTTCTTACCACGCTGCTTGGTCCTTTGGTGGTGTGTAGTTCTGTAACTTCATTGCATGAAGAAGGAGTGGACCAAAGCGCAGCGTGGTAATTCATTTAAACTGAACACTGAGACAAAATAACAAAATGGAACGAAACAAAACAGTTCTGTGTTCTGTGCAAACACAAAACAGAAAACAAATAATTACCCACAAAACACAGGTGGGAAAAGGTAAGTGTGGTTCCCAATCAGAGACAACGATAGACAGCTGTCCCTGATTGAGAACCACCCTCGGCCAAAACAAAGAAATACAAAACATTGAAAAATGAACATAGAATGCCCACCCAAATCACACCCTGACCAAACCAAAATACAGACATAAAAAGCTCTCTAAGGGCGTGACAGTCTGGGATGAGGGGTCTGGGACAATGTACAGTCTGGGATGAGGGGTCTGGGACAATGTACTCTCTGGGATGAGGGGTCTGGGACAATGTACAGTCTGGGATGAGGGGTCTGGGACAATGTACTCTCTGGGATGAGGGGTCTGGGACAATGTACAGTCTGGGATGAGGGGTCTGGGACAATGTACAGTCTGGGATGAGGGGTCTGGGACAATGTACAGTCTGGGATGAGGGGTCTGGGACAATACACCCCTGTTTGACATGCTTAAAATTATAGTGTAGCGCTTTGCGGGCTGTATGGAAGCGGGACAAAATGTATTGACAACCCAAATCACTGGCGGGCCTTGTGTTTGACACATGATCTACACTGATTGAAGTGGATTTAATAAGTGGCATCAATAAGGGATCATATCTTTCACCTGGATTCACCTGGTCAGTCTGTGATGAAAAGAGCAGGTGTTCATAATGTTTTGTATACTCAGTGTTTAGTTGCTAATGACAGCCTGCAGTACCCCGGTTGGCCTTCAACTTGAGTTACTTAATGAGAGGGGGCAGCACTGAGCTAGCCTGCAACGTCACTTCCTTGAGTGGCTCAAACTGTCTACATAAATCTCCCACATGAGACACCACCTTAAATGACTATATTTAGCTTCAATGCTGTTGAGTCTTCACATAGGAATGAATGGTGTCATGTGATTGAGGTCTTTGTCCATTGATATGGCCAGAATCCATGGAACAACAGGAAGTTACCAGGTATCTTTAACTGTGTGTCGTTTGTTTTTCTCCAGGGTCGTCTGAGGTTCAGGTTGTTGGTTCGGCTGACCGAGTCGTTGCCTTAGCTGGTGATGACATCATTCTACCATGTTCCCTGAAACCCAGTGACAGTGCTGAGGACATGACAGTGCAGTGGACAAGATTGAACCTGAAAGCAACAGCAATCGTCCATCTTTACCATGAAGGTCGAGTCTCCTATGTGGATCAGCATCCATCCTACAGGGGAAGGACATCAATGTTTCATGAAGAACTGAAGAACGGCAACGTCTCCTTAAAGCTGACCAGAGTTACTCTCTCTGATGCTGGAAGCTACAGGTGCTTCATTCCAACACTGATGAAGGAAACCACCGTTCAACTCCTTGTTGGTGAGTCATGAATACTGGACATGTGATCAGAGGTTGTTTTAGTAAATCTCGCTGGGTTTTTTTTTGCACAAAAATAATCTTAATGTTGATAGCCAATTATGGAAAATAAGAAACAGGATTTTAAATATATATATATAATATATATTTTGATGGCTATATATAATACAAATGGAGGTGAGGGCGATGGAAATGCATTTGGCAGTTGATCTACTTCTGTTCTGTAAATGGTGCAAATGTGTGCTCTTTTCAAAGGATGGATCCCAGTCGGTTATGGGATACAGGGGGTCGAGGGTGGTCTGCCGGGCATTGGGATGACAAACCAACTCGGGATGAGGAGGGCTTTTAGCGGGTGGAATAGTGGGGACCAATTGGAGGTCTACTTAGTAGCAATTCAAAGATCATGGTACAGCTATATAGACACTCAATCATCATGTTACTTTTTAATGGTATGTTTACAAACATATATTTTGATAAATAGAATTGAAAGTTGTGTCTCATTATGGTAAGTGGTGAAATAAGTATAGCCAGGTATAATTGTAATGGCTTAGCAGATAATTAGAAAAGACGATCAGTATTTACCTGGCTAAAAAAAAAAGGGATATAATATCTATTGTCTACAGGAAACTCATTCAACAATTTTAGATGAAGTTTTGTGGAAAAAGGACTGGGGGGGGATATATTTCTCCCATGGGCAAAGACGGGTTGATGGTGGGGTGGGTAGCTTAGTGGTTAGAGCAGTGGACTAGTAACCGAAAGGTTGCAAAATCGAATCCCCGAGCTGACAAGGTATAAATCTGTCGTTCTGCCCCTGAACAGGCAGTTAACCCCACTGTTCCCCGGTAGGCCGTCATTGAAAAAAATAATTTGTTCTTAACTGACTTGCCTAATTAAATAAAGGTAATAATAGCAAACATATATATGCTACATCGTTCAAAACACATTAAACAACGTCTTTGCTCGCTTTGAGGACAATACAGTGCCACCGACAGTCATAACTGACTTGACAAGTTAAATAAAGATGAAATAATAAATAAAAAATGTTTTTATTTTACAGAAATGTCCAAATGTGCAAATTGTCCAAACAGATCCTCAAGGTAGATGGATGATTTTAAATATGTTATTGGACAATAAACAGATATGGCTTATTAACCTATACAGTCCAAATAATGATGATCCAAGCTTCTGTGAAAATATATATAAGAATTTATCAACTCTACAAGCAACACTAGACTCTATTATTATGGTGGGAGATTTTAATACGGTCTTAAATACCTCTATGGACCAGAAAGGAAATCACACTACAAACTATCACCCTCAGGCACTTAAGGAAATCACACTACAAACTATCACCCTCAGGCTCTTAAGGAAATCACACTACAAACTATCACCCTCACGCTCTTAAGGAAATCACACTACAAACTATCACCCTCAGGCACTTAAGGAAATCACACTACAAACTATCACCCTGAGGCTCTTAAGGAAATCACACTACAAACTATCACCCTCACGCTCTTAAGGAAATCACACTACAAACTATCACCCTCAGGCACTTAAGGAAATCACACTACAAACTATCACCCTCAGGCTCTTAAGGAAATCACACTACAAACTATCACCCTCAGGCACTTAAGGAAATCACACTACAAACTATCACCCTCAGGCACTTAAGGAAATCACACTACAAACTATCACCCTCAGGCACTTAAGGAAATCACACTACAAACTATCACCCTCAGGCACTTAAGGAAATCACACTACAAACTATCACCCTCTGGCACTTAAGGAAATCACACTACAAACTATCACCCTCAGGCACTTAAGGAAATCACACTACAAACTATCACCCTCAGGCACTTAAGGAAATCACACTACAAACTATCACCCTCAGGCACTTAAGGAAATCACACTACAAACTATCACCCTCGGGCACTTAAGGAAATCACACTACAAACTATCACCCTCAGGCTCTTAAGGAAATCACACTACAAACTATCACCCTCAGGCACTTAAGGAAATCACACTACAAACTATCACCCTCATGCTCTTAAGGAAATCACACTACAAACTATCACCCTCAGGCACTTAAGGAAATCACACTACAAACTATCACCCTCAGGCACTTAAGGAAATCACACTACAAACTATCACCCTCAGGCACTTAAGGAAATCACACTACAAACTATCACCCTCATGCTCTTAAGGAAATCATGAATGTCATGGATATATTGGAATTAGTGGATATATGGGGACTTAAATACCCTACTGGATATACATGGCAGAGGCTTAATCATCTTGACTACTTTCTACTTTCTACTTTCTCTGGCACCAAAAGTTTAGAAAGTGTTGATGGGGGACAGAATGCAGTCGAATCATCACATAATTGGCATATATATATTACTCTTACAGAATTTCCACGTGGGCGAGGATATTGGACATTTAATCAAAGCCTACTAGATGATAAATTGTTTAGAAAATAGGACAGAAGAATTTATAACTGACTTTTTCAAACATAACATAGGTACAGCAGATCCCCTTAGTGTATAGGACACTTTTAAATGTGCCTTTAGAGGCCCTGCAATTCAGTAGTCATCTATAAAACTAAAGACATTTCGGTCAATAGAGTCCATATGAACAAAGGGAATTGAAGGACTAACAGTTAGACAGCATTAAAACATAAAGCAATACAAACTACAGAGGCTCAGAATAAGTTAGAGGAAAAACACTTATTCAAGAAAGATCCAATATATTATAAAAAATAAAGCCAACTGGATGGAAGATGGGGAAAAATGCTAAATGCTTGGAGCATTGAATTTAAAAAGTATTGTCAGGTATTATTCATCCCTAATCAGACAGGTTTTTAACATGGACGATACATTGGAGATAATATAAGTACTGGAAACAATAGAACACTATGAAATATCGGGGACACCAGGCCTGGTTTTCATAGCTGATTTAGAAAAGGCTTTTGATAAAGTACAACTGGAGTTTATATTTAAATGCTTGGAATATTTCAATTTTGGGGAATCTCTTATAAAATGGGTTAAGGTTATGTATAGTAACACTAGGTGTAAAATAGTAAATAATGGCTACATCTTAGAAAGGTTTAAACTATCTAGAGGAGTAAAACAAGGTTGTCCACTATCGACATATCATCATTTCTTCCTCTGTTATAGGTCATGTATTCAGCTGGTCTTCCTCCCTCATCATTCCTTCCTCTGTTATAGGTCATGTATTCAGCTGGTCTTCCTCCCTCATCATGTATTCAGCTGGTCTTCCTCCCTCATCATTCCTTCCTCTGTTATAGATCATGTATTCAGCTGGTCTTCCTCCCTCATCATTCCTTCCTCTGTTATAGGTCATGTATTCAGCTGGTCTTCCTCCCTCATCATTCCTTCCTCTGTTATAGATCATGTATTCAGCTGGTCGTCCTCCCTCATCATTCCTTCCTCTTTTGTAGATCATGTATTCAGCTGGTCTTCCTCCCTCATCATTCCTTCCTCTGTTATAGGTCATGTATTCAGCTGGTCTTCCTCCCTCATCATTCCTTCCTCTGTTATAGATAATGTATTCAGCTGGTCTTCCTCCCTCATCATGTATTCAGCTGGTCTTCCTCCCTCATCATTCCTTCCTCTGTTATAGATCATGTATTCAGCTGGTCTTCCTCCCTCATCATGTATTCAGCTGGTCTTCCTCCCTCATCATGTATTCAGCTGGTCTTCCTCCCTCATCATGTATTCAGCTGGTCTTCCTCCCTCATCATGTATTCAGCTGGTCTTCCTCCCTCATCATTCCTTCCTCTGTTATAGATCATGTATTCAGCTGGTCTTCCTCCCTCATCATGGATTCAGCTGGTCTTCCTCCCTCCTCATGTATTCAGCTGGTCTTCCGCCCTCATCAGTCCTTCCTCTGTTAGAGATCATGTATTCAGCTGGTCTTCCTCCCTCATCATGGATTCAGCTGGTCTTCCTCCCTCCTCATGTATTCAGCTGGTCTTCCGCCCTCATCAGTCCTTCCTCTGTTAGAGATCATGTATTCAGCTGGTCTTCCTCCCTCATCATGTATTCAGCTGGTCTTCCTCCCTCATGTATTCAGCTGGTCTTCCTCCTCATCATTCCTTCCTCTGTTATAGATCATGTATTCAGCTGGTCTTCCTCCCTCATCATGTATTCAGCTGGTCTTCCTCCCTCCTCATGTATTCAGCTGGTCTTCCTCCCTCATCATTCCTTCCTCTGTTATAGATCATGTATTCAGCTGGTCTTCCTCCCTCATCATTCCTTCCTCTGTTATAGGTCATGTATTCAGCTGGTCTTCCTCCCTCATCATTCCTTCCTCTGTTATAGATCATGTATTCAGCTGGTCGTCCTCCCTCATCATTCCTTCCTCTTTTGTAGATCATGTATTCAGCTGGTCTTCCTCCCTCATCATTCCTTCCTCTGTTATAGGTCATGTATTCAGCTGGTCTTCCTCCCTCATCATTCCTTCCTCTGTTATAGATAATGTATTCAGCTGGTCTTCCTCCCTCATCATGTATTCAGCTGGTCTTCCTCCCTCATCATTCCTTCCTCTGTTATAGATCATGTATTCAGCTGGTCTTCCTCCCTCATCATGTATTCAGCTGGTCTTCCTCCCTCATCATGTATTCAGCTGGTCTTCCTCCCTCATCATGTATTCAGCTGGTCTTCCTCCCTCATCATGTATTCAGCTGGTCTTCCTCCCTCATCATTCCTTCCTCTGTTATAGATCATGTATTCAGCTGGTCTTCCTCCCTCATCATGGATTCAGCTGGTCTTCCTCCCTCCTCATGTATTCAGCTGGTCTTCCGCCCTCATCAGTCCTTCCTCTGTTAGAGATCATGTATTCAGCTGGTCTTCCTCCCTCATCATGTATTCAGCTGGTCTTCCTCCCTCATGTATTCAGCTGGTCTTCCTCCTCATCATTCCTTCCTCTGTTATAGATCATGTATTCAGCTGGTCTTCCTCCCTCATCATGTATTCAGCTGGTCTTCCTCCCTCCTCATGTATTCAGCTGGTCTTCCTCCTCATCATTCCTTCCTCCCTCATCATGTATTCAGCTGGTCTTCCTCCTCATCATTCCTTCCTCCCTCATCATGTATTCAACTGGTCTTCCTCCCTCATCATTCCTTCCTCTGTTGGAGATCATGTATTCAGCTGGTCTTCCTCCCTCATCATGTATTCAGCTGGTCTTCCTCCCTTATCATTCCTTCCTCTGTTAGAGATCATGTATTCAGCTGGTCTTCCTCCCTCATCATGTATTCAGCTGGTCTTCCTCCCTCATCATGTATTCAGCTGGTCTTCCTCCCTCATCATGTATTCAGCTGGTCTTCCTCCCTCATCATTCCTTCCTCTGTTATAGATCATGTATTCAGCAGTCCCAATATTCCTAGGTGCTGTATCTGTATCTCAGCCAGTGATCTCTGTTGTATCTTGTATCTGTGTAGGTGCTGTATCTCAGCCAGTGATCTCTGTTTTATCTTGTATCTGTGTAGGTGCTGTATCTCAGCCAGTGATCTCTGTTTTATCTTGTATCTGTGTAGGTGCTGTATCTCAGCCAGTGATCTCTGTTTTATCTTGTATCTGTGTAGGTGCTGTATCTCAGCCAGTGATCTCTGTTTTATCTTGTATCTGTGTAGGTGCTGTATCTCAGCCAGTGATCTCTGTTTTATCTTGTATCTGTAGGTGTTGTATCTCAGCCAGTGATCTCCGTTTTATCTTGTATCTGTGTAGGTGCTGTATCTCAGCCAGTGATCTCTGTTTTATCTTGTATCTGTATCTGTATCTCAGCCAGTGATCTCTGTTTTATCTTGTATCTGTGTAGGTGCTGTATCTCAGCCAGTGATCTCTATTGATGGAACTAAAGACTGGGGGGTGGTCCTGAAGTGTGAGTCTGGAGGCTGGTTTCCTGAACCTGAGATGGAGTGGCTGGACAGTTCTGGAACCATCCTACCTGCTGATGGACCTCTAGAGAGACACAGAGACTCAGAGGGCCGCTACACTGTGAGACGACATGTCACCGTGGACCAGACTGACACCAACAGGTTCACCTGTAGAGTTCACCAGACGGAGATTAATCACCTGAAGGAGACAGAGATTCATGTCCCAGGTGAGGTCTTCATTGGTTAACCCAAATACCTGAGACCTCTAGTTAGTTAGACTAGTTAGTGGAGGACGGTTTCCTAGGGTGTGACCTTATTGGTCTGTTCAGTAGTATTTATAAATGATGCTTTACTTCCTGTACAGGACATATGTAGTGTTGTAATGGTTTGACATGGCTTCTCTGTTTCAGATGAGGTGTTTCCTAAATCACACGTAGGGTTGATTATTGGTCTAATAGCAGCAGCTGTTGTCGTTCTTGCAGCTTCTATTTGTGTCTACATGTGTTGGAGAAAACATACAGGTGAGTTTAACCTTGACCTCTGACTGGTCCTTGATCTCTGACTGGTCCTTGATCTCTGACTGGTCCTTGATCTCTGACTGGTCCTTGATGTCTAGGATTGACCCATATACTCTCCATTAGACTCTATTCATTTATACCAGGTTACCTTCAGACCAGTCCTGTATTAGATCAGGATATAACTAGGAATGACCCATATACTGTCCATTAGACTCTATTCATTTATACCAGGTTACCTTCAGACCAGTCCTGTATTAGATCAGGATATAACTAGGAATGACCCATATACTGTCCATTAGACTCTATTCATTTATACCAGGTTACCTTCAGACCAGTCCTGTATTAGATCAGGATATAACTAGGAATGACCCATATACTGTCCATTAGACTCTATTCATTTATACCAGGTTACCTTCAGACCAGTCCTGTATTAGATCAGGATATAACTAGGAATGACCCATATACTGTCCATTAGACTCTATTCATTTATACAAGGTTACCTTCAGACCAGTCCTGTATTAGATCAGGATATAACTAGGAATGACCCATATACTGTCCATTAGACTCTATTCATTTATACCAGGTTACCTTCAGACCAGTCCTGTATTAGATCAGGATATAACTAGGAATGACCCATATACTGTCCATTAGACTCTATTCATGTATACCAGGTTACCTTCACACCAGTCTGTATAAATCACAGACCTGTCTGTCTGTCTATGTTACTGTCTGTCTGTCTGTCTGTCTGTCTGTCTAGAGGAACCAGGCTCTGAGGGGTGACCAGTCCTCTACTGGCTGTACTGGGTAGAGAGGAATCAGGCTCTGAGGGGTGACCAATCCTCTACTGTCTGTACTGGGTAGAGAGGAACCAGGTTCTGAGGGGTGACCAGTCCTCTACTGGCTGTACTGGGTAGACCAGAGGAACCAGGCTCTGAGGGGTGACCAGTCCTCTACTGTCTGTACTGGGTAGACCAGAGGAACCAGGCTCTGAGGGGTGACCAGTCCTCTACTGGCTGTACTGGGTAGAGAGGAACCAGGTTCTGAGGGGTGACCAGTCCTCTACTGGCTGAACTGGGTAGAGAGGAACCAGGCTCTGAGGGGTGACCAGTCCTCTACTGGCTGTACTGGGTAGACCAGAGGAACCAGGCTCTGAGGGGTGACCAGTCCTCTACTGTCTGTACTGGGTAGACCAGAGGAACCAGGCTCTGAGGGGTGACCAGTCCTCTACTGGCTGTACTGGGTAGACCAGAGGAACCAGGCTCTGAGGGGTGACCAGTCCTCTACTGGCTGTACTGGGTAGAGAGGAACCAGGTTCTGAGGGGTGACCAGTCCTCTACTGGCTGTACTGGGTAGAGAGGAACCAGGCTCTGAGGGGTGACCAGTCCTCTACTGGCTGTACTGGGTAGACCAGAGGAACCAGGCTCTGAGGGGTGACCAGTCCTCTACTGTCTGTACTGGGTAGACCAGAGGAACCAGGCTCTGAGGGGTGACCAGTCCTCTACTGGCTGTACTGGGTAGAGAGGAACCAGGCTCTGAGGGGTGACCAGTCCTCTACTGGCTGTACTGGGTAGACCAGAGGAACCAGGCTCTGAGGGGTGACCAGTCCTCTACTGGCTGTACTGGGTAGACCAGAGGAACCAGGTTCTGAGGGGTGACCAGTCCTCTACTGGCTGTAGTGGGTAGACCAGAGGAACCAGGCTCTGAGGGGTGACCAGTCCTCTACTGGCTGTACTGGGTAGAGAGGAACCAGGCTCTGAGGGGTGACCAGTCCTCTACTGGCTGTACTGGGTAGAGAGGAACCAGGCTCTGAGGGGTGACCAGTCCTCTACTGGCTGTATTGGGTAGACCAGAGGAACCAGGCTCTGAGGGGTGACCAGTCCTCTACTGGCTGGACTGGGTAGACCAGAGGAACCAGGCTCTGAGGGGTGACCAGTCCTCTACTGGCTGTACTGGGTAGAGAGGAACCAGGCTCTGAGGGGTGACCAGTCCTCTACTGGCTGTACTGGGTAGAGAGGAACCAGGCTCTGAGGGGTGACCAGTCCTCTACTGACTGTACTGGGTAGAGAGGAACCAGGCTCTGAGGGGTGACCAGTCCTCTACTGACTGTACTGGGTAGAGAGGAACCAGGCTCTGAGGGGTGACCAGTCCTCTACTGTCTGTACTGGGTAGAGATGAACCAGGCTCTGAGGGGTGACCAGTCCTCTACTGGCTGTACTGGGTATAGAGGAACCAGGTTCTGAGGGGTGACCAGTCCTCTACTGACTGTACTGGGTAGAGAGGAACCAGGCTCTGAGGGGTGACCAGTACTCTACTGGCTGTACTGGGTAGACCAGAGGAACCATGCTCTGAGGGCCCTTCATGTTCTAGTACCCATAATACATCATGTTTTATCTACTGTCTACAGAGGAGGTCAGAATAGAGAGGATGTAGTCTGTCTTCATGTTCTAGTACCCATAATACATCATGTTTTATCTACTGTCTACAGAGGAGGTCAGAATAGAGAGGATGTAGTCTGTCTTCATTTTCTAGTACCCATAATACATCATGTTTTATCTTCTCTGTCTTCTGTTTACAGAGGAGCTCAGAAAAGAGAACGGTAAGTGTGAAAGTCTGTGTGCACAACTGCATGTATTTCATTGATTTAAGTGAAAACTATGTTCCTGTCTGTCTGTCTGTCTGTCTGTCTGTCTGTCTGTCTGTCTGTCTGTCTGTCTGTCTGTCTGTCTGTCTGGCTCACTGGCTGTGTTCCTGTCTGTCTGTCTGTTTGTGTTTCTGTCTGTCTGTCTGTCTGTCTGTCTGTGTTCCTGTCTGTTTTTCTGTCTGTGTTCCTGTCTGTCTGTGTTCCTGTCTGTCTGTTACTGTCTGTCTGTCTGGGTAGAGGAACCAGGCTCTGAGGGGTGACCAGTCCTCTACTGGCTGTACTGGGTAGAGAGGAACCAGGCTCTGAGTGTGACCAGTCCTCTACTGGCTGTACTGGGTAGAGAGGAACCAGGCTCTGAGGGGTGACCAGTCCTCTACTGGCTGTACTGGGTAGAGAGGAACCAGGCTCTGAGGGGTGACCAGTCCTCTACTGACTGTACTGGGTAGACCATAGGAACCAGGCTCTGAGGGGTGACCAGTCCTCTACTGGCTGTACTGGGTAGAGAGGAACCAGGTTCTGAGGGGTGACCAGTCCTCTACTGGCTGTACTGGGTAAAGAGGAACCAGGTTCTGAGAGGTGACCAGTCCTCTACTGACTGTACTGGGTAGACCATAGGAACCAGGCTCTGAGGGGTGACCAGTCCTCTACTGGCTGTACTGGGTAAAGAGGAACCAGGTTCTGAGGGGTGACCAGTCCTCTACTGACTGTACTGGGTAGACCATAGGAACCAGGCTCTGAGGGGTGACCAGTCCTCTACTGGCTGTACTGGGTAGACCAGAGGAACCAGGCTCTGAGGGGTGACCAGTCCTCTACTGGCTCTACTGGGTAGAGAGGAACCAGGCTCTGAGGAGTGACCAGTCCTCTACTGGCTGTACTGGATAGAGAGGAACCAGGCTCTGAGGGGTGACCAGTCCTCTACTGACTGTACTGGATAGAGAGGAACCAGGCTCTGAGGGGTGGCTAGTCCTCTACTGGCTGTACTGGGTAGAGAGGAACCAGGCTCTGAGGGGTGACCAGTCCTCTACTGGCTGTACTGGGTAGAGAGGAACCAGGCTCTGAGGGGTGACCAGTCCTCTACTGACTGTACTGGGTAGACCATAGGAACCAGGCTCTGAGGGGTGACCAGTCCTCTACTGGCTGTACTGGGTAGAGAGGAACCAGGTTCTGAGGGGTGACCAGTCCTCTACTGGCTGTACTGGGTAAAGAGGAACCAGGTTCTGAGAGGTGACCAGTCCTCTACTGACTGTACTGGGTAGACCATAGGAACCAGGCTCTGAGGGGTGACCAGTCCTCTACTGGCTGTACTGGGTAAAGAGGAACCAGGTTCTGAGGGGTGACCAGTCCTCTACTGACTGTACTGGGTAGACCATAGGAACCAGGCTCTGAGGGGTGACCAGTCCTCTACTGGCTGTACTGGGTAGACCAGAGGAACCAGGCTCTGAGGGGTGACCAGTCCTCTACTGGCTCTACTGGGTAGAGAGGAACCAGGCTCTGAGGGGTGACCAGTCCTCTACTGGCTGTACTGGATAGAGAGGAACCAGGCTCTGAGGGGTGGCTAGTCCTCTACTGGCTGTACTGGGTAGAGAGGAACCAGGCTCTGAGGGGTGACCAGTCCTCTACTGGCTGTACTGGGTAGAGAGGAACCAGGCTCTGAGGGGTGACCAGTCCTCTACTGGCTGTACTGGGTAGACCAGAGGAACCAGGCTCTGAGGGGTGACCAGTCCTCTACTGTCTGTACTGGGTAGACCAGAGGAACCAGGCTCTGAGGGGTGACCAGTCCTCTACTGGCTGTACTGGGTAGAGAGGAACCAGGCTCTGAGGGGTGACCAGTACTCTACTGGCTGTACTGGGTAGACCAGAGGAACCAGGCTCTGAGAGGCCCTTCATGTTCTAGTACCCATAATACATCATGTTTTATCTACTGTCTACAGAGGATGTCAGAATAGAGAGGATGTAGTCTGTCTTCATGTTCTAGTACCCATAATACATCATGTTTTATATACTGTCTACAGAGGAGGTCAGAATAGATAGGATGTAGCCTGTCTTCATGTTCTAGTACCCATAATACATCATGTTTTATCTACTGTCTACAGAGGAGGTCAGAATAGAGAGGATGTAGTCTGTCTTCATTTTCTAGTACCCATAATACATCATGTTTTATCTTCTCTGTCTTCTGTTTACAGAGGAGCTCAGAAAACAGAACGGTAAGTTGTGTGAAAGTCTGTGTGCACAACTGCATGTATTTCATTGATTTAAGTGAAAACTATGTTCCTGTCTGTCTGTCTGTCTGTCTGTCTGTTACTGTCTGTCTGTCTGGGTAGAGGAACCAGGCTCTGAGGGGTGACCAGTCCTCTACTGGCTGTACTGGGTATAGAAGAACCAGGCTCTGAGGGGTGACCAGTCCTCTTCTGGCTGTACTGGGTAGACCAGAGGAACCAGGCTCTGAGGGGTGACCAGTCCTCTACTGGCTGTACTGGGTATAGAGGAACCAGGCTCTGAGGGGTGACCAGTCCTCTTCTGGCTGTACTGGGTAGACCAGAGGAACCAGGCTCTGAGGGGTGACCAGTCCTCTACTCGCTGTACTGGGTAGATCAGAGGAACCAGGCTCTGAGGGGTGACCAGTCCTCTACTGGCTGTACTGGGTAGAGAGGAACCAGGCTCTGAGGGGTGACCAGTCCTCTACTGGCTGTACTGGGTAGAGAGGAAACAGGCTCTGAGGGGTGACCAGTCCTCTACTGGCTGTACTGGGTAGAGAGGAACCAGGCTCTGAGGGGTTGCCAGTCCTCTACTGGCTGTACTGGGTAGAGAGGAACCAGGTTCTGAGGGGTGACCAGTCCTCTACTGGCTGTACTGGGTAGAGAGGAACCAGGCTCTGAGGGGTGACCAGTCCTCTACTGGCTGTACTGGGTAGACCAGAGGAACCAGGCTCTGAGGGGTGACCAGTTCTCTACTGGCTGTACTGGGTAGAGAGGAACCAGGCTCTGAGGGGTGACCAGTCCTCTACTGGCTGTACTGGGTAGATCAGAGGAACCAGGCTCTGAGGGGTGACCAGTCCTCTACTGGCTGTACTGGGTAGACCAGAGGAACCAGGCTCTGAGGGGTGACCAGTTCTCTACTGGCTGTACTGGGTAGAGAGGAACCAGGTTCTGAGGGGTGACCAGTCCTCTACTGGCTGTACTGGGTAGACCAGAGGAACCAGGCTCTGAGGGCTGACCAGTCCTCTACTGGCTGTACTGGGTAGAGAGGAACCAGGCTCTGAGGAGTGACCAGTCCTCTACTGGCTGTACTGGATAGAGAGGAACCAGGCTCTGAGGGGTGGCTAGTCCTCTACTGACTGTACTGGATAGAGAGGAACCAGGCTCTGAGGGGTGACCAGTCCTCTACTGGCTGTACTGGGTAAAGAGGAACCAGGCTCTGAGGGGTGACCAGTCCTCTACTGGCTGTACTGGGTAGACCAGAGGAACCAGGCTCTGAGGGGTGACCAGTCCTCTACTGGCTGTACTGGGTAGAGAGGAACCAGGCTCTGAGGGGTGACCAGTCCTCTACTGGCTGTACTGGGTAAAGAGGAACCAGGCTCTGAGAGGCCCTTCATGTTCCTGGTTTCTGGTTCATCTAATACATCATGTTTTATCTTCTGTCTACAGAGGAGGTCAGAATAGAGAGGATGTAGTCTGTCTTCATGTTCTAGTACCCATAATACATCATGTTTTATCTACTGTCTATAGAGGAGGTCAGAATAGAGAGGATGTAGTCTGTCTTCATGTTCTAGTACCCATAATACATCATGTTGTATCTACTGTCTACAGAGGAGGTCAGAATAGAGAGGATGTCGTCTGTCTTCATGTTCTAGTACCCATAATACATCATGTTTTTTCTTCTGTCTACAGAGAAGCTGAAAAAAGACAACGGTAAGTTGTGTGTGAAAGTCTGTGTGCTTCAACAACTGCATTCATGTATTTCATTTATTTAAGTGAAAACACTTTCCTTAAAAAATATTTACGCTATATATTACACTGGTTAACTACACTATATATTACACTATATATTACACTGGTTAACTACACTATATATTACACTATATATTACACTGATTAACTACACAATATATTACACTGGTTAACTACACTATATATTACACTATATATTACACTGATTAACTACACTATATGTTACACTGGTTAACTACACTATATAGTACACTATATGTTACACTGATTAACTACACTATATATTACACTGATTAACTACACTATATATTACACTGGTTAACTACACTATATATTACACTATATATTACACTGATTAACTACACTATATATTACACTGATTAACTACACTATATATTACACTGATTAACTACACTATATATTACACTGATTAACTACACTATATATTACACTGGTTAACTACACTATATATTACACTGATTAACTACACTATATATTACACTGATTAACTACACTATATATTACACTGATTAACTACACTATATATTACACTGATTAACTACACTATATGTTACACTGATTATCTACACTATATATTACACTGATTAACTACACTATATATTGCACTGATTAACTACACTATATATTACCCTGATTAACTACACTATATATTACACTGATTAACTACACTATATATTACACTGGTTAACTACACTATATATTACACTATATATTACACTGATTATCTACACTATATATTACACTGATTAACTACACTATATATTACACTGATTAACTACACTATATATTACACTGGTTAACTACACTATATATTACACTGATTAACTACACTATATAGTACACTATATGTTACACTGATTAACTACACTATATATTACACTGATTAACTACACTATATATTACACTGGTTAACTACACTATATATTACACTGATTAACTACACTATATATTACACTGGTTAAATACACTATATTACACTGGTTAACTACACTTTATATTACACTGATTAACTACACTATATACACAAAGTATGTGGACAACTCTTTAAATCAGTAGATTCTATTTCAGCCACACCTGTTGCTGACAGGTGTATAAAATCAAGCACACAGCCATGCAATCTCCATAGACAAACATTGTTGGTCGAATGGCCTTACTGAAGAGCTCAGTGGCTTTCAACGTGGCACTGTCTTAGGATGCCACCTTTCCATCAAGTCAGTTTGTCAAGTTTCTGCCCTGCTAGAGCTGCCCCGGTCAAGTGTAAGTGCTGTTATTGTGGAGTGGAAACCTCTAGGAGAAAAAATGTCTCAGTCGTTTAGTGGTAGGCCACAGAATCTCACAGAATGGGACCGTCAAGTGTTGAAGGGTGTAAAAACCGTCTGTCCTCGGTTGCAACACTCACTACTGAGTTCCAAACTGCCTCTGGATGCAACATCAACACAATAACTGTTTGTCTGGAGCTTCATGAAATGGGTTTCCATGGCCGAGCAGCTGCACACAAGCCTAAGATCACCATGCTCAATGCCAAGCGTCTCCTGGAGTGATGTAAAGCTCACCGCCATTGGACTCTGGATGAATCACTACAACAACTGAAATCTACCATCAATGCCAAGCGTTGACTGAATTGGTGTAAAGCGTGATGAATCATTCTTCACCATCCGGCAGTCTTACTGAGGAATCTGAGTTTGGCGGATGCCAGGAAAACACTACCTGCCCCGATGCATAGTGTCAACTGTAAAGTTCGGTGGGGGAGGAATAATGGTCTGGGGCTGTTTTTCTTGGTTCAGGCCCCTTAGTTCCAGTGAAGGGAAATCTTAACATTACAACATACAATGACATTCTAAACAATATTCTGCTTCCAACTTTGTGGCAACAATTTGGGGGGACCCTTTCCTGTTTCAGTATGACAATGTCCCAGTGCAGATAGCGAGGTCCATACAGAAATGGTTTCTCTGTTTCAGTATGACAATGTGGACCTCACTTTGTGCACGGGGACATACAG
Organism: Oncorhynchus clarkii lewisi; assembly: GCF_045791955.1. Classification (NCBI taxonomy): domain Eukaryota; kingdom Metazoa; phylum Chordata; class Actinopteri; order Salmoniformes; family Salmonidae; genus Oncorhynchus; species Oncorhynchus clarkii. The sequence continues at coordinate 3,318,230 of NC_092155.1, read as the reverse complement.
AAATGGTTTGTTGAGATTGGTATGGAAGAACTTGACTGGCCTGCACAGAGCCCTGACCTCAACCCCATCAAACACATTTGGGATGAATTGGAGCGCCGACTGCGAGTCAGACCTAATCTCCCAGCATCAATTGATCAATCAAATGTATTTATGAAGCCATTTTTACATCAGCCGATGTCACAAAGTGCTGTACAGAAACCCAGCCTAAAACCCTGATGTTCATAGATGACCAGTATGGTCAAATAATAATAATAATCACAGTGGTTGTCGAGGGTGCAACAGGTCAGCACCTCAGGAGGAAATGTCAGTTTGCTTTTCATAGCCGATCATTCAGAGTATCTCTACCACTCCTGCTGTCTCTAGAGAGTTGAAACCAGCAGGTCTGGGACAGGTAGCACGTCCGGTGAACAGGTCAGGGTTCCATAGCCGTAGGCAGAACAGTTGAAACTGGAGCAGCAGCACAACCAGGTGGACTGGGGACAGCAAGGAGTCATCAGGCCAGATTGTCCTGAGGCATGGTCCTAGGGCTCAGGTCCTCTGAGAGAATAGAGAGAGGGAGACCTCACTAATGCTCTTGTGGCTGAATGGAAGTAAGTCCCCACAGCAATGTACCAACATCTAGTGGAAAGCCTTCCCAGAAGAGTGGAGGCTGTTATAGCAGCAATGTTCCAACATCTAGTGGAAAGCCTTCCCAGAAGAGTGGAGGCTGTTATAGCAGCAATGTTCCAACATCTAGTGGAAAGCCTTCCCAGAAGAGTGGAGGCTGTTATAGAAGCAAAGGGGGGAACCAACTCTCTATTAATGCCCATGATTTTGGAATGAGATGTTCAATGAGCAGGTGTCCACATACTTTTGATCATGTGGTGTATAAATATTAACATATATATAACATGAATATAACATGAATATAACATGATTCAATGATTATTTAATTATCACAGTAGTTGTTATCGATTTTATGAATAATGGTTAAACAATGTATACATTTAACTGTGTGTGTGTGTGTGTGTGTGTTCACGTGCGCCTGTGTCTGCATTGTCATGTTAAGGTTTGCTCACCAACGTGTGTTCTTGTCCTCAGGGGAAGATAATGATACCAACCAACCCTCCACCTCTCCAGGTGGTCAACAGGAAACACAGACTCCTTCCCAAAGTAATCAGTCTTTATGATTCTAATGTTTCTAGAATTAAGGCTCTGAGGGGTGACCAGTCCTCTACTGGCTGTACTGGGTAGACCAGAGGAACCAGGCTCTGAGGGGTGACCAGTCCTCTACTGACTGTACTGGGTATAGAGGAACCAGGCTCTGAGGGGTGACCAGTCCCCTACTGGCTGTACTGGGTAGAGAGGAACCAGGCTCTGAGGGGTGACCAGTCCTCTACTGGCTGTACTGGGTAGACCAGAGGAACCAGGCTCTGAGGGGTGACCAGTCCTCTACTGGCTGTACTGGGTAGAGAGGAAACAGGCTCTGAGGGGTGACCAGTCCTCTACTGGCTGTACTGGGTAGAGAGGAACCAGGCTCTGAGGGGTGACCAGTCCTCTACTGGCTGTTCTGGGTAAAGAGGAACCAGGCTCTGAGAGGCCCTTCATGTTCCTGGTTTCTGGTTCATCTAATACATCATGTTTTTTCTTCTGTCTACAGAGAAGCTGAAAAAAGACAACGGTAAGTTGTGTGTGTGAAATTCTGTGTGCTTCAACAACTGCATTCATGTATTTCATTTATTTAAGTGAAAACACTTTCCTTAAAAAATATTTACGCTATATATTACACTGATTAACTACACTATATGTTACACTATATATTACACTGGTTAACTACACTATATATTACACTGGTTACCTACACTATATATTACACTGGTTAACTACACTATATAGTACACTATATGTTACACTGATTAACTACACTATATATTACACTATATATTACACTGATTAACTACACTATATATTACACTATATATTACACTGATTAACTACACTATATAGTACACTATATGTTACACTGATTAACTACACTATATATTACACTGGTTAACTACACTATATATTACACTGGTTAACTACACTATATATTACACTGATTAACTACACTATATATTACACTGGTTAACTACACTATATATTACACTGGTTAACTACACTATATATTACACTGATTAACTACACTATATATTACACTGATTAACTACACTATATATTACACTGGTTAACTACACTATATATTAAACTGATTAACTACACTATATAGTACACTATATGTTACACTGATTAACTACACTATATATTACACTGATTAACTACACTATATATTACACTGGTTAACTACACTATATATTACACTGGTTAAATACACTATATATTACACTGATTAACTACACTATATATTACACTGGTTAACTACACTATATATTACACTGGTTAACTACACTATATGTTACACTGATTAACTACACTATATATTACACTGATTAACTACACTATATATTACACTATATATTACACTGATTAACTACACTATATAGTACACTATATGTTACACTGATTAACTACACTATATATTACACTGGTTAACTACACTATATATTACACTGGTTAACTACACTATATATTACACTGATTAACTACACTATATATTACACTGGTTAACTACACTATATATTACACTGGTTAACTACACTATATATTACACTGATTAACTACACTATATATTACACTGATTAACTACACTATATATTACACTGGTTAACTACACTATATATTAAACTGATTAACTACACTATATAGTACACTATATGTTACACTGATTAACTACACTATATATTACACTGATTAACTACACTATATATTACACTGGTTAACTACACTATATATTACACTGGTTAAATACACTATATATTACACTGGTTAACCTTTCTGATCTCCCCATCCCGGATCCGGGATCGTGAATACAGACTCAAGCTCATTACCATAACGCAACGTTAACTATTCATGAAAATCGCAAATGAAATGAAATAAATATGCTAGCTCTCAAGCTTAGCCTTTTGTTAACAACACTGTCATCTCAGATTTTCAAAATATGCTTCTCAACCATTGCAAAACAAGCATTTGTGTAACAGTATTGATGGCTAACGTAGCATTTAGCATTAGCATTCAGCTGGCAACATTTACACAAAAAAACAGAAAAGCATTCAAATAAAATCATTTACCTTTGAAGAACTTCAGATGTTTTCAATGAGGAGACTCTCAGATAGCAAATGTTCAGTTTTTCCTGAAAGATTATTTGTTTAGGACAAATCGCTCCGTTTTCTGTGTCACGTTTAGCTATGAAAAAACCCCTGTATCCAGGATTGTGTAAATCTATCAGCAAGCTCATTAGCATAACACAACGTTAACTATTCATGAAAATCGCAAATGAAATGAAATAAATATGCCATCTCTCAAGCTTAGCCTTTTGTAAACAACACTGTCATCTCAGATTTTCAAAATATGCTTCTCAACCATAGGAAAACAATCATTTGTGTAAAAGTAGCTAGCTAGCGTTAGCATTTAGCGTTAGCATTTAGCGTTAGCATCCAGCACGCAACATTTCAACAAAAACATAAAAGCCTTCAAATAAAATCATTTACCTTTGAAGAACTTCTGATGTTTTCAATGAGGATACTCTCAGTTAGATAGCAGATGCTCAGTTTTTCCAAAAAGATTCTTTGTGTATTAGAAATAGCTCCGTTTTATACATCACATTTGGCTACCAAAAAAAATCCGAAAATTCAGTCCTCAAAACGCAAACTTTTTTCCAAATTAACTCCATAATATCGACTGAAAACATGGCAAACGTTGTTTAGAATCAATCATCAAGGTGTTTTTCACATATCTCTTCATTGATACATCGTTCTTGGACACATGGTTTCTCCCCTATATCAAATGGAAAAGTACGAGCAGCTGGCAATTGCGCACCGAATTCCACGCAGGACACCAGGCGGACACTTGGAAAATGTAGTCTCTTATGGTCAATCTTCCAATGATATGCCTACAAATACGTCACAATGCTGCTAAGACCTTGGGCGAACGACAGAAAGTGTAGGCTCATTCCTTGCGCAATCACAGCCATATAAGGAGACAATGGAAAACAGAGCTTCAGAAATTCTGCTAATTCCTGGTTGATGCATCATCTTGGTTTCGCCTGTAGAATGAGTTCTGGGGCACTTACAGACAAAATCTTTGCAGATTCTGAAACTTCAGAGTGTTTTCTTTCCAAAACTGTCAAGAATATGCATAGTCGAGCATCTTTTCGTGACAAAATATCGCGCTTAAAACGGGAACGTTTTTTATCCAAAAATGAAATAGCGCCCCTAGAGATCTAACAGGTTAACTACACTATATATTACACTGGTTAACTACACTATATATTACACTGATCAACTACACTATATATTACACTGGTTAACTACACTATATAGTACACTATATATTACACTGGTTAACTACACTATATATTACACTGATCAACTACACTATATATTACACTGGTTAACTACACTATATAGTACACTATATGTTACACTGGTTAACTACACTATATATTACACTGATTAACTACACTATATATTACACTGATTAACTACACTATATATTACACTGATTAACTACACTATATATTACACTGGTTAACTAAACTATATAGTACACTATATGTTACACTGGTTAACTACACTATATATTACACTGGTTAACTACACTATATATTACACTGATTAACTACACTATATATTACACTGATTAACTACACTATATATACAAAGTATGTGGACAACTCTTTAAATCAGTAGATTCTATTTCAGCCACACCTGTTGCTGACAGGTGTATAAAATCAAGCACACAGCCATGCAATCTCCATAGACAAACATTGTTGGTCGAATGGCCTTACTGAAGAGCTCAGTGGCTTTCAACGTTGCACTGTCTTAGGATGCCACCTTTCCATCAAGTCAGTTTGTCAAGTTTCTGCCCTGCTAGAGCTGCCCCGGTCAAGTGTAAGTGCTGTTATTGTGGAGTGGAAACATCTAGGAGAAAAAATGTCTCAGTCGTTTAGTGGTAGGCCACAGAATCTCACAGAATGGGACCGCCAAGTGTTGAAGGGCGTAAAAACGGTCTGTCCTCGGTTGCAACCCTCACTACCGAGTTCCAAACTGCCTCTGGAAGGAACGGGTTTCCATGGCCGAGCAGCCTCACACAAACCTAAGATCACCATGCTCAATGCCAAGCGTCGACTGAATTGGTGTAAAGCTCACCGCCATTGGACTCTGGATGAATCACTACAACAACTGAAATCTACCATCAATGCCAAGCGTCGACTGAATTGGTGTAAAGCGTGATGAATCACTCTTCACCATCCGGCAGTCTTACTGAGGAATCTGAGTTTGGCGGATGCCAGGAAAACACTACCTGCCCCAATGCATAGTGTCAACTGTAAAGTTCGGTGGGGGAGGAATAATGGTCTGGGGCTGTTTTTCATGGTTCAGGCCCCTTAGTTCCAGTGAAGGGAAATCTTAACATTACAACATACAATGACATTCTAAACAATATTCTGCTTCCAACTTTGTGGCAACAGTTTGGGGGAGACCTTTTCCTGTTTCAGTATGACAATGTCCCAGTGCAGATAGCGAGGTCCATACAGAAATGGTTTCTCTGTTTCAGTATGACAATGTGGACCTCACTTTGTGCACGGGGACATACAGAAATGGTTTGTTGAGATTGGTATGGAAGAACTTGACTGGCCTGCACAGAGCCCTGACCTCAACCCCATCAAACACATTTGGGATGAATTGGAGCGCCGACTGCGAGTCAGACCTAATCTCCCAGCATCAATTGATCAATCAAATGTATTTATGAAGCCATTTTTACATCAGCCGATGTCACAAAGTGCTGTACAGAAACCCAGCCTAAAACCCTGATGTTCATAGATGACCAGTATGGTCAAATAATAATAATAATCACAGTGGTTGTCGAGGGTGCAACAGGTCAGCACCTCAGGAGGAAATGTCAGTTTGCTTTTCATAGCCGATCATTCAGAGTATCTCTACCACTCCTGCTGTCTCTAGAGAGTTGAAACCAGCAGGTCTGGGACAGGTAGCACGTCCGGTGAACAGGTCAGGGTTCCATAGCCGTAGGCAGAACAGTTGAAACTGGAGCAGCAGCACAACCAGGTGGACTGGGGACAGCAAGGAGTCATCAGGCCAGATTGTCCTGAGGCATGGTCCTAGGGCTCAGGTCCTCTGAGAGAATAGAGAGAGGGAGACCTCACTAATGCTCTTGTGGCTGAATGGAAGTAAGTCCCCACAGCAATGTACCAACATCTAGTGGAAAGCCTTCCCAGAAGAGTGGAGGCTGTTATAGCAGCAATGTTCCAACATCTAGTAGAAAGCCTTCCCAGAAGAGTGGAGGCTGTTATAGCAGCAATGTTCCAACATCTAGTGGAAAGCCTTCCCAGATGAGTGGAGGCTGTTATAGAAGCAAAGGGGGGAACCAACTCTCTATTAATGCCCATGATTTTGGAATGAGATGTTCAATGAGCAGGTGTCCACATACTTTTGATCATGTGGTGTATAAATATCATGATTCAATGATTATTTAATTATCACAGTAGTTGTTATCGATTTTATGAATAATGGTTAAACAATGTATACATTTAACTGTGTGTGTGTGTGTGTGTGTGTGTGTTCACGTGCGCCTGTGTCTGCATTGTCATGTTAAGGTTTGCTCACCAACGTGTGTTCTTGTCCTCAGGGGAAGATAATGATACCAACCAACCCTCCACCTCTCCAGGTGGTCAACAGGAAACACAGACTCCTTCCCAAAGTAATCAGTCTTTATGATTCTAATGTTTCTAGAATTAATTCTGAATGTTGTTGATTCATTCTAAATCCTCTTATCTTTAATAGAGTCTGAAGAGATGGAGATGGAGTCTGCTCCTGGTTCAGGGGGGAAGTCTGTTCCTGAGAAGAAGCCTTTACTGGGTTCAAAGAATGATGATCTGGAGAGGGGTGGAAGTTGAGTTTCTATAGACTTTAACGAGTTTAATGAGCGACAACAACTTTCTATAGAGCTGAGTTTATATAGAGACTGGAACAATAACTGACCTTACAAAGCTGAGTTTCTGAGTATATAACTGAGTTATATGAATCTTGGTAAGACAAAGTCATCTGATAAAGGTGTCAGTCAGTTCTCTATAATCCACTTTCAGTAGTTAGTTCCTTACTTGTTGAAGTTTCACTACCCATGTCTGTTATGGGTTTATATCCATTTCCTGGTTATTCTATATATATCAGGTATATCAACCAGACCACAGGACTAATGTCTCCTGTTAGACTCTCTTATGTCCAGTACCTGATCATCAGGTATATCAACCAGACCACAGGACTAATGTATCCTGGTAGAATCTGTTACAGACTCTCTTATGTCCAGTACCTGATCATCAGGTATATCAACCAGACCACAGGACTAATGTCTCCTGTTACAGACTCTCTTATGTCCAGTACCTGATCATCAGGTATATCAACCAGACCACAGGACTAATGTCTCCTGTTACAGACTCTCTTATGTCCAGTACCTGATCATCAGGTATATCAACCAGACCACAGGACTAATGTCTCCTGTTAGAATCTGTTACAGACTCTCTTATGTCCAGTACCTGATCATCAGGTATATCAACCAGACCACAGGACTAATGTCTCCTGGTAGAATCTGTTACAGACTCTCTTATGTCCAGTACCTGATCATCAGGTATATCAACCAGACCACAGGACTAATGTCTCCTGTTACAGACTCTCTTATGTCCAGTACCTGATCATCAGGTATATCAACCAGACCACAGGACTAATGTCTCCTGTTACAGACTCTCTTATGTCCAGTACCTGATCATCAGGTATATCAACCAGACCACAGGACTAATGTCTCCTGTTAGAATCTGTTACAGACTCTCTTACACACGGTTCCATTGGTATCAAACACATCAAATATGTGGTTTCCATGGTTTCCATGTTTGGTGCCGTTCCATTGGCTCCGTTCCAGCCGTTATAATGAGCCGTCCTCCCCTCAACAGCCTCCTGTGACCCAGACTGATAAAACCATTTGTTGAAATGTTTATATTTCTATTGTAGCTTCAACCTGTCAGCTTCTATTGTAGCTTCAACCTGTCAGCTTCTATTGTAGCTTCAACCTGTCAGCTTCTATTGTAGCTTCAACCTGTCAGCTTCTATTGTAGCTTCAACCTGTCAGCTTCTATTGTAGCTTCAACCTGTCAGCTTCAACCTGTCAGCTTCTATTGTAGCTTCAACCTGTCAGCTTCTATTGTAGCTTCAACCTGTCAGCTTCTATTGTAGCTTCAACCTGTCAGCTTCTATTGTAGCTTCAACCTGTCAGCTTCTATTGTAGATTCAACCTGTCAGCTTCAACCTGTCAGCTTCTATTGTAGCTTCAACCTGTCAGCTTCTATTGTAGCTTCAACCTGTCAGCTTCTATTGTAGCTTCAACCTGTCAGCTTATATTGTAGCTTCAACCTGTCAGCTTCTATTGTAGCTTCAACCTGTCAGCTTCTATTGTAGCTTCAACCTGTCAGCTTCTGTGAACGTGAATGTTTATATTGTAGCTTCATGTCAATGTGCCAGTTTTTTATTTGACTTTTTTAAGTGTTTAATTTGACTCTACGTTTTTAGTGTCACCTTGATTATATACAGAGGGGTCAAATTATTGACACCCTTGCTGAAGATCATGACTGTATTAAATCAATAAATAAAGTACTGACCTATTGTGTTCTCAAAATAAATTGTAAATTATATGATTTTAAAATAATATAATTGCTCAGAGAAATATATTTGTTGTAAAAGGTTAGGGGTCAAAAATGATTGACAGCCAAAATCTACAGGAGTGTGATGATGTCATTACTATGAATATACAACCAGATACTGACCTTCTGACTAGTTTATTACTCTTTAGGGGGGTCAATCATTTAGAAAATAAATACTACTTGTTAAACTAAATATTTGAATCAGATCAATTGTATTAGTATAAAATAATATAATTGACACATGTTGAGCAGATGATAAAGCTCAGTATTTAATTTATTTATTTATACAGTCATTATTATCTTTATCAAGGGTGTCAATAATTCCAGACCCCACTGTATATTATATATTGATCATGTATATACAGTCATTATTATCTTTATCAAGGGTGTCTATAATTACAGACCCCACTGTATATTATATATTGATCATGTATATACAGTCATTATTATCTTTATCAGGGGTGTCTATAATTCCAGACCCCACTGTATATTATATATTGATCATGTATATACAGTCATTATTATCTTTATCAAGGGTGTCTATAATTCCAGACCCACTGTATATTATATATTGATGTATTTATACAGTCATTATTATCTTTATCAGGGGTGTCTATAATTCCAGACCCCACTGTATATTATATATTGATCATGTATATACAGTCATTATTATCTTTATCAAGGGTGTCTATAATTCCAGACCCACTGTATATTATATATTGATGTATTTATACAGTCATTATTATCTTTATCAGGGGTGTCTATAATTCCAGACCCACTGTATATTATATATTGATGTATTTATACAGTCATTATTATCTTTATCAGGGGTGTCTATAATTCCAGACCCACTGTATATTATATATTGATGTATTTATACAGTCATTATTATCTTTATCAAGGGTGTCTATAATTACAGACCTCACTGTATATTATATATTGATCATGTATATACAGTTGAATGGTATTTTCCATGTATTGATGATTTCTTGTTTTAATAAACTATGACATCATTGTGTGAGAATGTGACTCCAGTGTAATGTTTCAAAAATGTTAAAAGTTACTAGGTAGTGTTACTGTTTCCTTGGTGACCTGTGTTGTGGCGGCTTGTTAGACAAAAGGGGTCGACTGAGAAGTCACTACAGAGTTAATTATAACAATTGAAATGCTAATCCTTTGCACATGAACGCTCACTCATTCGGGATAGTTGCGATCAATATATATATTTACGCTCAGTGTGTCATCTTGATCACTTTTGAAAAGTGAGTTTGTTGTAGAGTTTCCGTTCTCTCTCTCTCTCTCTCTCTCTCTCTCTCTCTCTCAGAGTGGATAGTTCAGAGTGACATTCATTCGTGTTGTTGTAGAATGGATGTTTGTCGTTCTTCACGTTCAATGATACCAAATTCCTAGCTGCAGACTAGTAATTAACATCAAAGACTTGATGAAGACTTTATTGAATTGAAGACTCTAGACCCACTCCAGTTTGCTTACCGCCCTAATAGGTCCACAGACGACGCAATCGCAACCACACTGCACACTGCCCTAACCCATCTGGACAAGAGGAATACCTATGTGAGAATGCTGTTCATCGACTACAGCTCAGCATTTAACACCATAGTACCCTCCAAACTCGTCATCAAGCTCGAGACCCTGGGTCTAGACCCCGCCCTGTGCAACTGGGTACTAGACTTCCTGACGGGCCGCCCCCAGGTGGTGAGGGTAGGTAACAACATCTGGGGCCCCACAAGGGTGTGTTCTGAGCCCTCTCCTGTACTCCCTGTTCACCCACGACTGCGTGGCCATGCACACCTCCACATACCCTACATTACTATATAATGTTTACATGCCCTACATTATTAATCTCTTATGTATATGTATATACTGTACTCGATATCATCTACTGCATCTTTATGTAATACATGTATCACTAGCCACTTTAAACTATGCCACTTTGTTTACATACCCTACATTACTCATCTCATATGTATATACTGTGCTCTATATCATCTACTGTATCTTGCCTATGCCGTTCTGTACCGTCACTCATTCATATATCTTTATGTACATATTCTTTATCCCCTTACACTTGTGTCTATAAGGTGGTAGTTTTGGAATTGTTAGCTAGATTACTTGTTGGTTATTACTGAATTGTCGGAACTAGAAGCACAAGCATTTCGCTACACTCGCATTAACATCTGCTAACCATGTGACAATGATACCGAATTCTTAGCTGCAGACTAGTAATTAATATCAAAGACTTGTTCTTATTCTGTCGGTATCGATAGTCTAAGAGTTTAACCACGTGGTATGGTTAAAATATTCTACAACCTTTAGCCATCTCGTAATTGAGGTAAGCTTGGTCTGGTGATAATTTCTCAAAGTTGGGTTTTATTCGGAATTGCCGAAAAGGGGCTGTCCCAGGATGTCTGACCCTAACTGGGCTTAGGGGAGGTCCTCTGATTTAGTTCAAATCAAAATGGAATTGAATTTTCCTTCATTAAACAGTCCAAAATCATATTACACAATTTTACAAACAGTATCATACTCACTCATTCATCTTATACAACAATTAGATGTAAACCTCATATCTGAGGCTATTATATAAACAGCATTATGGTAATGTGGCCCCACCGTCTCCCATGATCTTCCCCAAGTTGTAACAAACGGACCAGTTCGTAGCTGGATTCTTCACCGATCTTTTATACTTTCTCCAGAACATGAAATTTGTTCATACTAAACGACCCCGTAGCCCTCACTTCCGTCATCTTGAAGTGCTTTGAGAGACTAGTAAAGGACCATATCACCCTACCTGACACTCTAGACCCACTGTGAGAATGCTGTTCATCGACTACAGCTCAGCATTTAACACCATTTAACACCATAGTACCCTCCAAACTCGTCATCAAGTTTGAGACCCTGGGTCTAGACCCCTTCCCTGTGCAACTGGGTACTGGACTTCCTGACGGGCCGCCCCCAGGTGGTGAGGGTAGGTAACAACATCTCCACCCCGCTGATCCTCAACACTGGGGCCCCACAAGGGTGTGTTCTGAGCCCTCTCCTGTACTCCCTGTTCACCCACGACTGCATGGCCATGCACACCTCCAACTCAATCATCAAGTTTGCCGACGACACTACAGTGGTAGGCTTGATTACCAACAACGACGAGACAGGGAGGAGGTGAGGGCTCTCGGAGTGTGGTGTTAGGAAAATAACCTCACTCGACGTCAACAAAACTAAGGAGATGATTGTGGACTTCAGGAAACAGCAGAGGGAGCACCCCCCTATCCCCCTATCCACATCGACGGGACAGTAGTGGAGAGGGTAGTACGTTTTAAGTTCCTCGGCGTACACATCACAGACAAACTGAATTGGTCCACCCACACAGACAGCCTCGTGAAGAAGGCGCAACAGCGCCTCTTCAACCTCAGGAGGCTGAAGAAATTCAGCTTGTCACCAATAGCACTCACAAACTTCTACAGATGCACAATTGAGAGCATCCTGTCGGGCTGTATCACCACCTGGTACGGCAACTGCTCCGCCCACAACTGTAAGGGTCTCCAGAGGGTAGTGAGGTCTGCACAACGCATCACCGGGGGCAAACTACCTGCCCTCCAGGACACCTACACCACCTGATGTCACAGGAAGGTCATAAAGATCATCAAGGACAACAACCACCCGAGCCACTGCCTGTTCACCCCCATCCAGAAGCCGAGGTCAGTACAGGTGCATCAAAGCAGGGACCGAGAGACTGAAAAACAGCTTCTATCTCAAGGCCATCAGACTGTTAAACAACCACCACTAACATTGAGTGGCTGCTGCCAACATACTGACTCAACTCCAGCCACTTTAATAATGGAAATTGATGTAAAAATGTATCACTAGCCACTTTAAACTATGCCACTTTGTTTACATACCCTACATTACTCATCTCATATGTATATACTGTCCTCGATACCATCTACTGCATGTTGCCTATGCCGTTCTGTACCATCACTCATTCATATATCTTTATGTACATATTCTTAATCACATTACACTTGTGTGTATAAAGTAGTAGTTGTGGAATTGTTAGGTTAGATTACTCGTTGGTTATTACTGCATTGTCGGAACTAGAAGCATAAGCATTTCGCTACACTCGCATTAACATCTGCTAGCCATGTGTATGTGACCAATAACATCTGCTAACCATGTGACCAATAACATCTGCTAACCATGTGACCATTAACATCTGCTAACCACGTGACCAATAACATCTGCTAACCATGTGTATGTGACCATTAACATCTGCTAACCACGTGACCAGTAACATCTGCTAACCATGTGACCATTAACATCTGCTAACCATGTGACCATTAAAATCTGCTAACCACGTGACCAATAACATCTGCTAACCATGTGTATGTGACCATTAACATCTGCTAACCATGTGACCAATAACATCTGCTAACCATGTGACCAATAACATCTGCTAACCATGTGACCAATAACATCTGCTAACCATGTGTATGTGACCAATAACATCTGCTAACCATGTGACCAATAACATCTGCTAACCATGTGTCCAATAACATCTGCTAACCATGTGACCAATAACATCTGCTAACCATGTGACCATTAACATCCGCTAACCATGTGACCAATAACATCTGCTAACCATGTGTATGTGACCATTAACATCTGCTAACCATGTGACCAATAACATCTGCTAACCATGTGACCAATAACATCTGCTAACCATGTGTATGTGACCAATAACATTTGATTAGATCTTCCAAGCGTAGCTGTATTGTGCGTAACAGGCCACCCATATCATGATGCAATACTTTGCTGTCTTGCTCGTCATATACTGCCGAAAAGGTAAAGTTCTGTGAGGTGGAAGAAATTCCTTTGTTCTCTATGAAAATGTACCGGCCTCTTATACTGTGTGGCCATGTGGCTGTGTCTCCTCCTCAGGAATGTACGACTTCTCTCTCACAGCAGTTGTAGGGGGCTGGTATATATATATATATCCAAATAGGGCAACGTCATGACAGGAGTCACAATGTATTCCGCTACCAACCTCAGCATTTTACCATCCAGGTTGTCGGTACCAGGTGGTTTGTCCTTATCTACAGATAGCAACCATTTGTTCCATCCAAAGCTACAGTGTTTGTCTTTCATTATTTGGTCCATTATGCATGAATATGAAGGCGCAGAATTTTGTTGTTTGTCTCAGTTACCGAAGTTTTCTTATCTTGTCAACAAAAAAAGTGATTAAAGTGGTTGTCAATATCAAAACTTATGAAGTCGAAGCCCACCTCCTCCCCCCCCAAGGCCCGTTCTGTACCTCCCCCCCCCAAGGCCCGTTCTGTACCTCCTCCACCCCAAGGCCCGTTCTGTACCTCCTCCACCCCAAGGCCCGTTCTGTACCTCCTCCCCCCCCCAAGGCCCGTTCTGTACCTCCTCCCCCCCCCCAAGGCCCGTTCTGTACCTCCTCCCCCCCAATGAGCCGAGTCCTTTGGCCTGGAATTTCATTCAGAGCCTCTTGCTGTCATTCTATATTTAATTTATCTTTGTTCCATAGTATAGTTTCTTCTTCTTTGTGTTTAGTCACCTGATTTCTCAATTTACTGTATGTTTTCCAGTCTGCTGTGTTGGTAGACTTATCTGCTATTCCCTCTGCCTCATCCCTCTCAGCCATACAGTTTTTCAGTTCATAATCTACCTGTGGGGATTTGGCAGTTCTAACAGGTAGTTTCACGATGATCAGTAACCAGAAGAAGCATTTATGAAACTGCTTCAAGTGCAGCGTCCGGATGTTCCTCACACATCAGACCAACAAATATTTTTCACATCTTCGACAGGACATTCATTGCAAAATTGTCTTGTATGATCGTTTATACACAATTTTAGGTCCAGTCTTTGGAACATTGGTTTTCAAGATATGGCTATTATATTATGATGTGTGGATATAGATTTGGAGCAGATTTCTGTAGTAAATATCTGATCAATACAGGTGGATGATTTAGTTCCTGTTCTGTTTGTAAATGACCTGGTAGGTTGACTGATAACTTTAACTAGAATCTAGGCACTGGTTACTTGCAGCTTCTTATTGAGTGGGCAGCTTGTCTACAACCAGTCAATATTTAGGTCACCTAGAAAATATCTCTATCTGTTGATATCACATATCTTTTCCAACATTTCACACATATAGTCTAAATACTGACTTTTATCAAATGGTGGTCTATAGAAACTTCCTACAAGGCTTTAAGTAGATGAACCTGTAGCCATATTACTTCCACATCATCTGACATGAGATCCTCTCTCAGCCTAACAGGAATATGACTCTGGACATACATGGCAACACCTCCTCCATTAGAATGTATATCTTTCCTGTATATTCTATAACCATGTATAGAGAATGTTGTCGTCCTCCATTAGAATTGATATATTTCCTGTATATTCTATAACCATGTATAGAGAATGTTGTCGTCCCTCTTCAGTTCCTCAGATTGCTGAAAGCGAATGTTGTTAAATCCAACGTGAGTGACAATGGTGCCAATATTCGAATAGTTGTCTAGAACTGTGGGTAGAAGGGAGTAGATGTCTTGGATACGGGCACCTGGGTGGCAGTGGACCTTGGTCAGGCTGCAGGCAGTCCAATATCTCTCACTATCAAGCTGCCCAAGATGATGGTGGTGGTGATGGAATCCGATGGGGAAGGAAGAGGGGGTACAGAACGGGCCTGCCTTGGGCAGGGGGGAGGAGGTGGGATTCTACTCATACCTGCCTGACTCACCTCACATGTACCAGTAGCAGCGGATGGTGTCAGAATCCTCAAGGAGACCTTGTTTCCTTTAGTCAGCGACCGGCTGAGACCCTGGACGGCAGCTGGCTGTTGGTGATCAGGATCAGAGTGTGTCCGTCTCCAGTAAGCTGTTTAATATCTGGATCTGATCGTCCAGGATATATGACCAGACTGCCTTCCACCCAACCTCCTTTGCCTTGCCAGTGTCCAGTCTACCACTGGCTGCGGAGTTGAGCTTACCATATGTCCAGTGAATTGGAGCAGGTCAGTACCGCCCGACTCATCAAACCCTTGGCTGTAGGAGGCCTTCTGAACTTAAATGATGTGTTCCTGGTCTGCGTCAAAGTGCTTAGAAAGCACATCTTGCCTCCCGGGTGGCGCAGTGGTCTAAGGCACTACATTGCAGAGCTAGCTGTGCCACCAGAGATTCTGGGTTCGAGCCCAGGCTTTGTCTCAGCCGGCCGCGACCGGGAGGCCCATGGGGCGGCGCACAATTGGCGCAGCGTCGTCCGGGTTAGGGAGGGTTTGGCTGGCACTAGCGACTCCTGTGGCGGGCCAGGTGCAGTGCACGCTCGTGCACAGGTCGCTAGGTCGCAGTGCACAGGTCGCTAGGTGTACGGTGTTTCCTCCGACACATTGGTGCGGCTGGTTTCCGGGTTGGATGTGCATTGTGTCAAGAAGCGGCTTGGTTGGGTTGTGTTTCGAAGGACACAAGGAAATGGAAGACATACAAGACCACTGATAATCTCCCTCGATCTGGGGCTCCACGCAAGATCTCACCCCGTGGGGTCAAAATGATCACAAGAATGGTGAGCAAAAATCCCAGAACCACACGGGGGGGCCTAGTGAATGACCTGCAGAGAGCTGGGACCAAAGTAACAAAGCCTACCATCAGTAACACACTACGCCGCCAGGGACTCGAATCCTGCAGTGCCAGACGTGTCCCCCTGCTTAAGCCAGTACATGTTCAGGCCCGTCTGAAGTTTGCTAGAGAGCATTTGGATGATCCAGAAGAAGATTGGGAGAATGTCATATGGTCAGATGAAACCAAAATATAACTTTTTGGTAAAACTCAACTCGGAGGACAAAGAATGCTGAGTTGGATCCAAAGAACATCATACCTACTGTGAAGCATGTGGGTGGAAAAATCATGCTTTGGGGTTGTTTTTCTGCAAAGGGAACAGGACGACTGAACCGTGTAAAGGAAAGAATGAATGAGGCCATGTATCGTGAGATTTTGAGTGAAAACCTCCTTCCATCAGCAAGGGCATTGAAGATGAAACGTGGCTGGGTCTTTCAGCATGACAATGATCCCAAACACACCGCCCGGGCAAAACCTTGTGAAGACTTATAGAAAAAGTTTGACCTCTGTCATTGCCAACAAAGGGTATATAACAAAGTATTGAGATAAACTTTTGTTATTGACCAAATACTTATTTTCCTCATCATTTGTAAATAAATTCATTAAAAATCCTACAATGTGATTTTCTGGATTTTTTTTTTCTTCTCATTTTGTCTGTCATAGTTGAAGTGTACCTATGATGAAAATTACAGGCCTCTCTCATCTTTTTAAGTGGGAGAACTTGCACAATTGGTGGCTGACTAAATACTTTTTTGCCCCACTGTATCTATAATTCCATGTGTATAACTTGTATTATCATCTACATTTATGATTGTCACGCCCTGACCTTAGTATTCTGTTTTCTTTATTATTTTGGTTAGGTCAGGGTGTGACAAGGGTGATTTATGTGTTTTCGTCTTGTCTAGGGGTTTTGTATGTTCATGGGGGTGTTTAATAGTCTAGGTGTTATGTATGTCTATAGTTGCCTAGATTGGTTCTCTATTAGAGGCAGCTGTTTATCGTTGTCTCTGATTGGGAACCATATAGTTGCCTGTGTCTGCACTATTATATTATAGCGTCACGTTCGTTTTGTTGTTTTTGTAAGTTTGTTTAGTGTTTTCTTCATTAAGTATGTATTCACATCACACTGCTCCTTGGTCTCCTCCATACCACGAACGTGACAATGATGAGTATTTCTGTTGAAACGATGTGAAAATCACTTGATGTTTTTGGAACTAGTGAATATAACGCGCCAATGTAAACTCAGACTTTTTCATATATATATATATATATTTTTCATATATATGAACTTTATCAAACAAAACATGCATGTATTGTGTAACATGAAGTCCTATGAGTGTCATCTGATGAAGATCATCAAAGGTTAGTGATTCATTTTATCTCTATTTGTGCTTTTTGTGACTGCTATCTTTGGCTGGAAAAATGGCTGTGCTTATTGTTGCTTGGTGGTGACCTAACATAATTGTTTGTAGTGCTTTCGCTGAAAAGCATATTTGAAATCGGACACTTTGGTGGGATTAACAAAAAGTATTTCCTTTAAAATGGTATAAGACACATGTATGTCTGAGGAATTTTAATTATGATATTTCTGTTGTTTTGAATTTGGCGCCCTGTACTTTCACTGGCTGTTGTCATATCATCCGGTTACCGAGATTGCAGCCATAAGAAGTTAAAGCCATGGGAAAGTCTACAATAGATTATAATAGTGTATGATAACACAGGTTACACTACATTATCTTACTGTGACATCACACTTTGAAGCTTACAAGTTTGATTATTACCTGAAGTGGTAACATTTTACAATCTGGTTCCATCTGTAAAGGTTTGAACTTAGGGTATTAACAGTTATTTAATCATTTGTAAATGCATTATAAACCATTGGTCAAACTAGTGTGATAGCCAGTCAGTGTTTGCCAAATAGTGAGATAAATAGTGAGATAGCCAGTCAGTGTTTGCCAAATAGTGAGATAGCCAGTCAGTGCTTGCCAAATAGTGAGATAGCCAGTCAGTGAGAGGGGCACAGATAAGGGGCAGGACAGGGGTGCAGGAGGCTAACACCCTGTAGCAAGAGGGTCACAGATAAGGGGCAGGACAGTGGTGCAGGAGGCCAACACACTGTAGCAAGAGGGGCACAGATAAGGGGCAGGACAGTGATGCAGGAGGCTAACACACTGTAGCAAGAGGGACACAGATAAGGGGCAGGACAGGGGTGCAGGAGGCTAACACACTGTAGCAAGAGGGACACAGATAAGGGGCAGGACAGGGGTGCAGGAGGCCAACACCCTGTAGCAAGAGGGACACAGATAAGGGGCAGGACAGGGGTGCAGGAGGCCAACACACTGAGACCTGCAGTTTAAACCTAGTTGTAGTAATAATAAAGTTATGTTACACAAAGTGTTGTAACAAAATGTAACATAGTTAACCTGAAGTCAGACATTGGTAAAGCTGAGTAACATTTATTGTTACCCTGTAATGTAACATAGTTAACCTGAAGTCAGACATTGGTAAAGCTGAGTAACATTTATTGTTACCCTGTAATGTAACATAGTTAACCTGAAGTCAGACATTGGTAAAGCTGAGTATCATTTATTGTTACCCTGTAATGTAACATCGTTAACCTGAAGTCAGACATTGGTAAAGCTGAGTATCATTTATTGTTACCCTGTAATGTAACATCGTTAACCTGAAGTCAGACATTGGTAAAGCTGAGTATCATTTATTGTTACCCTGCCAAAGAAGTCAGTTCGCTGCTCCAAAATCCACATAAACCACAGACAGGACATTCCTGGGGCTGACAACTTTCAGCTCCTCAAAAGAGCTGAACAGATCTACCTGGTATATGGGGTCACAGTGGCAGGCCAGTACCCATTCTTTATAGATCTACCTGGTATCTGGTATCACAGTGGCAGGCCAGTACCCATTCTTTATAGATCTACCTGGTATCTGGTATCACAGTGGCAGGCCAGTACCCATTCTTTATAGATCTACCTGGTATCTGGTATCACAGTGGCAGGCCAGTACCCATTCTTTATAGATCTACCTGGTATATGGTGTCACAGTTGACAGTAGCAGGCCAGTACCCATTCAGGTACTGTTTTGCTGTCCAGGTGACAGGTTGTGCAGGTCAGCACAGGCACTGTGACATTGTAGCGACCTTGAGGGAGAAAAATGTAGTCTGAATGAATGTTGTTTTACATTGCATTGCTACATCACTGTTTGGTTCTTGTAGATATTGATTCCTATGAGTATTATACGTCTCCCAGGGCCAACATGGTGCTTGTCAGGCAACCACATATCACCTCTGGTACGTCCAATGGTAAGAAACAATCTAGGGACAATATTTATATACAACAATAAACAACAATACATTTCAACTTTGCTATAATACATTCAGCCGCAAAAATGTTGTCAAAATAAAGATGTATAATTCAGTCACACCCAGATGTAGTGCAGTATAATTCAGTAACACCCAG
>NC_092155.1:3258308-3298169 GCF_045791955.1 Oncorhynchus clarkii lewisi | reverse complement strand
GTATAATTCAGTAACACCCAGATGTAGTGCAGTATAATTCAGTAACACCCAGATGTAGTGCAGTATAATTCAGTAACACCAAGATGTAGTGCAGTATAATTCAGTAACACCCAGATGTAGTGCAGTATAATTCAGTAACACCCAGGTGTAGTGCAGTATAATTCAGTAACACCCAGATGTAGTGCAGTATAATTCAGTAACACCCAGATGTAGTGCAGTATAATTCAGTAACACCCAGATGTAGTGCAGTATAATTCAGTAACACCCAGATGTAGTGCAGTATAATTCAGTAACACAGTAACACCCATGTAGTGCAGTATAATTCAGTAACACCCAGATGTAGTGCAGTATAATTCAGTAACACCCAGATGTAGTGCAGTATAATTCAGTAACACCAAGATGTAGTGCAGTATAATTCAGTAACACCCAGATGTAGTGCAGTATAATTCAGTAACACCCAGGTGTAGTGCAGTATAATTCAGTAACACCCAGATGTAGTGCAGTATAATTCAGTAACACCCAGATGTAGTGCAGTATAATTCAGTAACACCCAGATGTAGTGCAGTATAATTCAGTAACACCCAGATGTAGTGCAGTATAATTCAGTAACACCCAGATGTAGTGCAGTATAATTCAGTAACACCCAGATGTAGTGCAGTATAATTCAGTAACACCCAGATGTAGTGCAGTATAATTCAGTAACACCCAGATGTAGTGCAGTATAATTCAGTAACACCCAGATGTAGTGCAGTATAATTCAGTAACACCCAGATGTAGTGCAGTATAATTCAGTAACACCCAGATGTAGTGCAGTATAATTCAGTAACACCCAGATGTAGTGCAGTATAATTCAGTAACACCCAGATGTAGTGCAGTATAATTCAGTAACACCCAGATGTAGTGCAGTATAATTCAGTAACACCCAGATGTAGTGCAGTATAATTCAGTAACACCCAGATGTAGTGCAGTATAATTCAGTAACACCCAGATGTAGTGCAGTATAATTCAGTCACACCCAGATGTAGTGCAGTATAATTCAGTAACACCCAGATGTAGTGCAGTATAATTCAGTAACACCCAGATGTAGTGCAGTATAATTCAGTAACACCCAGATGTAGTGCATTCAGTAACACCCAGATGTAGTGCAGTATAATTCAGTAACACCCAGATGTAGTGCAGTATAATTCAGTAACACCCAGATGTAGTGCAGTATAATTCAGTAACACCCAGATGTAGTGCAGTATAATTCAGTCACACCCAGATGTAGTGCAGTATAATTCAGTAACACCCAGATGTAGTGCAGTATAATTCAGTAACACCCAGATGTAGTGCAGTATAATTCAGTAACACCCAGATGTAGTGCAGTATAATTCAGTAACACCCAGATGTAGTGCAGTATAATTCAGTAACACCCAGATGTAGTGCAGTATAATTCAGTAACACCCAGGTGTAGTGCAGTATAATTCAGTAACACCCAGATGTAGTGCAGTATAATTCAGTAACACCCAGATGTAGTGCAGTATAATTCAGTCACACCCAGATGTAGTGCAGTATAATTCAGTAACACCCAGATGTAGTGCAGTATAATTCAGTAACACCCAGATGTAGTGCAGTATAATTCAGTAACACCCAGATGTAGTGCAGTATAATTCAGTCACACCCAGATGTAGTGCAGTATAATTCAGTAACACCCAGATGTAGTGCAGTATAATTCAGTAACACCCAGATGTAGTGCAGTATAATTCAGTAACACCCAGATGTAGTGCAGTATAATTCAGTAACACCCAGATGTAGTGCAGTATAATTCAGTAACACCCAGATGTAGTGCAGTATAATTCAGTAACACCCAGATGTAGTGCAGTATAATTCAGTAACACCCAGATGTAGTGCAGTATAATTCAGTAACACCCAGATGTAGTGCAGTATAATTCAGTAACACCCAGATGTAGTGCAGTATAATTCAGTAACACCCAGATGTAGTGCAGTATAATTCAGTAACACCCAGATGTAGTGCAGTATAATTCAGTAACACCCAGATGTAGTGCAGTATAATTCAGTAACACCCAGATGTAGTGCAGTATAATTCAGTAACACCCAGATGTAGTGCAGTATAATTCAGTAACACCCAGATGTAGTGCAGTATAATTCAGTAACACCCAGATGTAGTGCAGTATAATTCAGTAACACCCAGATGTAGTGCAGTATAATTCAGTAACACCCAGATGTAGTGCAGTATAATTCAGTAACACCCAGATGTAGTGCAGTATAATTCAGTCACACCCAGGTGTAGTGCAGTATAATACAGTAACACCCAGATGTAGTGCAGTATAATTCAGTAACACCCAGATGTAGTGCAGTATAATTCAGTAACACCCAGATGTAGTGCAGTATAATTCAGTAACACCCAGATGTAGTGCAGTATAATTCAGTAACACCCAGATGTAGTGCAGTATAATTCAGTAACACCCAGATGTAGTGTAACACCCAGTGCAGATGTAGTGCATATAATTCAGTAACACCCAGGTGTAGTGCAGTATAATTCAGTAACACCCAGATGTAGTGCAGTATAATTCGGTAACACCCAGATGTAGTGCAGGATAATTCAGTAACACCCAGATGTAGTGCAGTATAATTCAGTAACACCCAGATGTAGTGCAGGATAATTCAGTAACACCCAGATGTAGTGCAGTATAATTCAGTCACACCCAGATGTAGTGCAGTAAAATTCAGTAACACCCAGATGTAGTGCAGTATAATTCAGTAACACCCAGATGTAGTGCAGTATAATTCAGTAACACCCAGATGTAGTGCAGTATAATTCAGTAACACCCAGATGTAGTGCAGTATAATTCAGTAACACCCAGATGTAGTGCAGTATAATTCAGTCACACCCAGATGTAGTGCAGTATAATTCAGTAACACCCAGGTGTAGTGCAGTATAATTCAGTAACACCCAGATGTAGTGCAGTATAATTCAGTAACACCCAGATGTAGTGCAGTATAATTCAGTAACACCCAGATGTAGTGCAGTATAATTCAGTCACACCCAGATGTAGTGCAGTATAATTCAGTAACACCCAGATGTAGTGCAGTATAACACCCAGATGTTCAGTCAGTAACACCCAGGTGTAGTGCAGTATAATTCAGTAACACCCAGATGTAGTGCAGTATAATTCAGTAACACCCAGATGTAGTGCAGTATAATTCAGTAACACCCAGATGTAGTGCAGTATAATTCAGTAACACCCAGATGTAGTGCAGTATAATTCAGTAACACCCAGATGTAGTGCAGTATAATTCAGTAACACCCAGATGTAGTGCAGTATAATTCAGTAACACCCAGATGTAGTGCAGTATAATTCAGTAACACCCAGATGTAGTACAGTATAATTCAGTAACACCCAGATGTAGTGCAGTATAATTCAGTAACACCCAGATGTAGTGCAGTATAATTCAGTAACACCCAGATGTAGTGCAGTATAATTCAGTAACACCCAGATGTAGTGCAGTATAATTCAGTAACACCCAGATGTAGTGCAGTATAATTCAGTAACACCCAGGTGTAGTGCAGTATAATTCAGTAACACCCAGATGTAGTGCAGTATAATTCAGTAACACCCAGATGTAGTGCAGTATAATTCAGTAACACCCAGATGCAGTGCAGTATAATTCAGTAACACCCAGATGTAGTGCAGTATAATTCAGTAACACCCAGGTGTAGTGCAGTATAATTCAGTCACACCCAGATGTAGTGCAGTATAATTCAGTAACACCCAGGTGTAGTGCAGTATAATTCAGTAACACCCAGATGTAGTGCAGTATAATTCAGTAACACCCAGATGTAGTGCAGTATAATTCAGTCACACCCAGATGTAGTGCAGTATAATTCAGTAACACCCAGGTGTAGTGCAGTATAATTCAGTAACACCCAGGTGTAGTGCAGTATAATTCAGTAACACCCAGATGTAGTGCAGTATAATTCAGTAACACCCAGATGTAGTGCAGTATAATTCAGTAACACCAAGATGTAGTGCAGTATAATTCAGTAACATTCAGATGTAGTGCAGTATAATTCAGTAACACCCAGATGTAGTGCAGTATAATTCAGTAACACCCAGATGTAGTGCAGTATAATTCAGTAACACCCAGATGTAGTGCAGTATAATTCAGTAACACCCAGGTGTAGTGCAGTATAATTCAGTAACACCCAGATGTAGTGCAGTATAATTCAGTAACACCCAGATGTAGTGCAGTATAATTCAGTAACACCCAGATGTAGTGCAGTATAATTCAGTAACACCAAGATGTAGTGCAGTATAATTCAGTAACACCCAGATGTAGTGCAGTATAATTCAGTAACACCCAGGTGTAGTGCAGTATAATTCAGTAACACCCAGATGTAGTGCAGTATAATTCAGTAACACCCAGATGTAGTGCAGTATAATTCAGTCACACCAAGATGTAGTGCAGTATAATTCAGTCACACCAAGATGTAGTGCAGTATAATTCAGTAACACCCAGATGTAGTGCAGTATAATTCAGTAACACCCAGATGTAGTGCAGTATAATTCAGTAACACCCAGATGTAGTGCAGTATAATTCAGTAACACCAACATGTAGTGCAGTATAATTCAGTCACACCCAGATGTAGTGCAGTATAATTCAGTCACACCCAGATGTAGTGCAGTATAATTCAGTAACACCCAGGTGTAGTGCAGTATAATTCAGTAACACCCAGATGTAGTGCAGTATAATTCAGTAACACCCAGATGTAGTGCAGTATAATTCAGTCACACCCAGATGTAGTGCAGTATAATTCAGTAACACCCAGGTGTAGTGCAGTATAATTCAGTAACACCCAGGTGTAGTGCAGTATAATTCAGTAACACCCAGATGTAGTGCAGTATAATTCAGTAACACCCAGGTGTAGTGCAGTATAATTCAGTAACACCCAGATGTAGTGCAGTATAATTCAGTAACACCCAGATGTAGTGCAGTATAATTCAGTAACACCCAGATGTAGTGCAGTATAATTCAGTAACACCCAGATGTAGTGCAGTATAATTCAGTCACACCCAGATGTAGTGCAGTATAGTTCAGTAACACCCAGGTGTAGTGCAGTATAATTCAGTAACACCCAGATGTAGTGCAGTATAATTCAGTAACACCCAGGTGTAGTGCAGTATAATTCAGTAACACCCAGATGTAGTGCAGTATAATTCAGTAACACCCAGATGTAGTGCAGTATAATTCAGTAACACCCAGATGTAGTGCAGTATAATTCAGTAACACCCAGATGTAGTGCAGTATAATTCAGTAACACCCAGATGTAGTGCAGTATAATTCAGTAACACCAAGATGTAGTGCAGTATAATTCAGTAACACCAAGATGTAGTGCAGTATAATTCAGTAACACCCAGATGTAGTGCAGTATAATTCAGTAACACCCAGATGTAGTGCAGTATAATTCAGTAACACCAAGATGTAGTGCAGTATAATTCAGTAACACCCAGATGTAGTGCAGTATAATTCAGTAACACCCAGATGTAGTGCAGTATAATTCAGTCACACCCAGATGTAGTGCAGTATAATTCAGTAACACCCAGATGTAGTGCAGTATAATTCAGTAACACCCAGATGTAGTGCAGTATAATTCAGTAACACCCAGATGTAGTGCAGTATAATTCAGTAACACCCAGATGTAGTGCAGTATAATTCAGTAACACCCAGATGTAGTGCAGTATAATTCAGTAACACCCAGATGTAGTGCAGTATAATTCAGTAACACCCAGGTGTAGTGCAGTATAATTCAGTCACACCCAGATGTAGTGCAGTATAATTCAGTAACACCCAGATGTAGTGCAGTATAATTCAGTAACACCCAGATGTAGTGCAGTATAATTCAGTAACACCCAGATGTAGTGCAGTATAATTCAGTAACACCCAGATGTAGTGCAGTATAATTCAGTAACACCCAGATGTAGTGCAGTATAATTCAGTAACACCCAGATGTAGTGCAGTATAATTCAGTAACACCCAGATGTAGTGCAGTATAATTCAGTCACACCCAGATGTAGTGCAGTATAATTCAGTAACACCCAGATGTAGTGCAGTATAATTCAGTAACACCCAGATGTAGTGCAGTATAATTCAGTAACACCCAGATGTAGTGCAGTATAATTCAGTAACACCCAGATGTAGTGCAGTATAATTCAGTAACACCCAGATGTAGTGCAGTATAATTCAGTAACACCCAGATGTAGTGCAGTATAATTCAGTCACACCAAGATGTAGTGCAGTATAATTCAGTCACACCAAGATGTAGTGCAGTATAATTCAGTCACACCAAGATGTAGTGCAGTATAATTCATAATATAATAATTTAAACACACCTTCATCAATGTTTAAAACTGGATGGATTCCACTCCACTGGTCCTGGTCTCTACACTAAGGATTAGACTTAAAGGGGCATTCTGAAGCTGATGGAGCCATTTCTGGATTTATATTAATGATTTATACCCATTGATTCTAGAAGATTATAGCTTTTTAATGCGTCATGAGTTTAATTCAACTGTCGTAACCCATCAGAACCCAAACTATAAGCTTGTTTAGGTCAATGTTTGCAGACAAAGTCAATGTAAAAAAAAACACTGTATATCCTTAAAACATGGTTAAAACTATTATAATAATAACATTGATGGTAAGTTATTGCAATAATAGGTCTGTCAATAAGTAGAAAGTGGTTCCATTTCGCCAACCCATCACTCAGCGTTTAACCAAAACAGGGGAGTGTTGTTGTTATTGTTTCAACTACCGATGACAGATCTTATAAAAAATACAATCAATTCATTACAAGGCCACTGAATAACAAGGAATCGTATAGATTAATATATTCAATCGCTCATCAATACCTGATTCTTCCTCCTCGGTGACTGGCCCAAAATGTTGCACTAGTCTCTTGATGCACTGGCCCTTGGAATTGGTCCTAAAAAGGTTTTTAATGCAAAAGATTTGCTGGAGTTCTGACTCTGGGGCGGCAGGGTAGCCTAGTGGTTAGAGTGTAGAGGTGGCAGGTAGCCTAGTGGTTAGAGTGTAGAGGTGGCAGGGTAGCCTAGTGGTTAGAGTGTAGAGGAGGCAGGGTAGCCTAGTGGTTAGAGTGTAGAGGCGGCAGGGTAGCCTAGTGGTTAGAGTGTAGAGGTGGCAGGTAGCCTAGTGGTTAGAGTGTAGAGGAGGCAGGGTAGTCTAGTGGTTAGAGTGTAGAGGTGGCAGGGTAGCCTAGTGGTTAGAGTGTAGAGGTGGCAGGGTAGTCTAGTGGTTAGAGTGTAGAGGTGGCAGGGTAGTCTAGTGGTTAGAGTGTAGAGGAGGCAGGGTAGTCTAGTGGTTAGAGTGTAGAGGTGGCAGGGTAGCCTAGTGGTTAGAGTGTAGAGGTGGCAGGGTAGTCTAGTGGTTAGAGTGTAGAGGAGGCAGGGTAGTCTAGTGGTTAGAGTGTAGAGGTGGCAGGGTAGCCTAGTGGTTAGAGTGTAGAGGTGGCAGGGTAGCCTAGTGGTTAGAGTGTAGAGGTGGCAGGGTAGTCTAGTGGTTAGAGTGTAGAGGTGGTAGGGTAGCCTAGTGGTTAGAGTGTAGAGGTGGCAGGGTAGCCTAGTGGTTAGAGTGTAGAGGTGGCAGGGTAGTCTAGTGGTTAGAGTGTAGAGGTGGCAGGGTAGACTAGTGGTTAGAGTGTAGAGGTGGCAGGGTAGCCTAGTGGTTAGAGTGTAGAGGCGGCAGGGTAGTCTAGTGGTTAGAGTGTAGAGGTGGCAGGGTAGTCTAGTGGTTAGAGTGTAGAGGTGGCAGGGTAGCCTAGTGGTTAGAGTGTAGAGGCGGCAGGGTAGCCTAGTGGTTAGAGTGTAGAGGTGGCAGGGTAGTCTAGTGGTTAGAGTGTAGAGGTGGCAGGGTAGTCTAGTGGTTAGAGTGTAGAGGTGGCAGGGTAGCCTAGTGGTTAGAGTGTAGAGGTGGCAGGGTAGCCTAGTGGTTAGAGTGTAGAGGTGGCAGGGTAGTCTAGTGGTTAGAGTGTAGAGGTGGCAGGGTAGTCTAGTGGTTAGAGTGTAGAGGTGGCAGGGTAGCCTAGTGGTTAGAGTGTAGAGGTGGCAGGGTAGCCTAGTGGTTAGAGTGTAGAGGCGGCAGGGTAGCCTAGTGGTTAGAGTGTAGAGGTGGCAGGGTAGTCTAGTGGTTAGAGTGTAGAGGTGGCAGGGTAGTCTAGTGGTTAGAGTGTAGAGGTGGCAGGGTAGCCTAGTGGTTAGAGTGTAGAGGTGGCAGGGTAGCCTAGTGGTTAGAGTGTAGAGGCGGCAGGGTAGCCTAGTGGTTAGAGTGTAGAGGTGGCAGGGTAGTCTAGTGGTTAGAGTGTAGAGGTGGCAGGGTAGCCTAGTGGTTAGAGTGTAGAGGTGGCAGGGTAGCCTAGTGGTTAGAGTGTAGAGGTGGCAGGGTAGTCTAGTGGTTAGAGTGTAGAGGTGGCAGGGTAGTCTAGTGGTTAGAGTGTAGAGGTGGCAGGGTAGTCTAGTGGTTAGAGTGTAGAGGAGGCAGGTAGCCTAGTGGTTAGAGTGTAGAGGTGGCAGGGTAGTCTAGTGGTTAGAGTGTAGAGGAGGCAGGTAGCCTAGTGGTTAGAGTGTAGAGGTGGCAGGGTAGTCTAGTGGTTAGAGTGTAGAGGTGGCAGGGTAGCCTAGTGGTTAGAGTGTAGAGGAGGCAGGGTAGTCTAGTGGTTAGAGTGTAGAGGTGGCAGGGTAGCCTAGTGGTTAGAGTGTAGAGGTGGCAGGGTAGTCTAGTGGTTAGAGTGTAGAGGTGGCAGGGTAGTCTAGTGGTTAGAGTGTAGAGGAGGCAGGTAGCCTAGTGGTTAGAGTGTAGAGGCGGCAGGGTAGTCTAGTGGTTAGAGTGTAGAGGAGGCAGGTAGCCTAGTGGTTAGAGTGTAGAGGTGGCAGGGTAGTCTAGTGGTTAGAGTGTAGAGGTGGCAGGGTAGTCTAGTGGTTAGAGTGTAGAGGTGGCAGGGTAGTCTAGTGGTTAGAGTGTAGAGGTGGTAGGGTAGCCTAGTGGTTAGAGTGTAGAGGTGGCAGGGTAGTCTAGTGGTTAGAGTGTAGAGGAGGCAGGTAGCCTAGTGGTTAGAGTGTAGAGGTGGCAGGGTAGTCTAGTGGTTAGAGTGTAGAGGTGGCAGGGTAGTCTAGTGGTTAGAGTGTAGAGGTGGCAGGGTAGTCTAGTGGTTAGAGTGTAGAGGTGGCAGGTAGCCTAGTGGTTAGAGTGTAGAGGAGGCAGGTAGCCTAGTGGTTAGAGTGTAGAGGAGGCAGGTAGCCTAGTGGTTAGAGTGTAGAGGTGGCAGGGTAGTCTAGTGGTTAGAGTGTAGAGGTGGCAGGGTAGTCTAGTGGTTAGAGTGTAGAGGTGGCAGGGTAGCCTAGTGGTTAGAGTGTAGAGGTGGCAGGGTAGTCTAGTGGTTAGAGTGTAGAGGTGGCAGGGTAGTCTAGTGGTTAGAGTGTAGAGGTGGCAGGGTAGTCTAGTGGTTAGAGTGTAGAGGTGGCAGGTAGCCTAGTGGTTAGAGTGTAGAGGCGGCAGGGTAGTCTAGTGGTTAGAGTGTAGAGGTGGCAGGGTAGTCTAGTGGTTAGAGTGTAGAGGTGGCAGGGTAGTCTAGTGGTTAGAGTGTAGAGGTGGCAGGGTAGTCTAGTGGTTAGAGTGTAGAGGTGGCAGGGTAGTCTAGTGGTTAGAGTGTAGAGGTGGCAGGGTAGTCTAGTGGTTAGAGTGTAGAGGAGGCAGGGTAGTCTAGTGGTTAGAGTGTAGAGGTGGCAGGGTAGTCTAGTGGTTAGAGTGTAGAGGTGGCAGGGTAGTCTAGTGGTTAGAGTGTAGAGGTGGCAGGGTAGCCTAGTGGTTAGAGTGTAGAGGTGGCAGGGTAGCCTAGTGGTTAGAGTGTAGAGGTGGCAGGGTAGCCTAGTGGTTAGAGTGTAGAGGTGGCAGGGTAGTCTAGTGGTTAGAGTGTAGAGGTGGCAGGGTAGTCTAGTGGTTAGAGTGTAGAGGTGGCAGGGTAGTCTAGTGGTTAGAGTGTAGAGGTGGCAGGTAGCCTAGTGGTTAGAGTGTAGAGGCGGCAGGGTAGTCTAGTGGTTAGAGTGTAGAGGTGGCAGGGTAGTCTAGTGGTTAGAGTGTAGAGGTGGCAGGGTAGTCTAGTGGTTAGAGTGTAGAGGTGGCAGGGTAGTCTAGTGGTTAGAGTGTAGAGGTGGCAGGGTAGTCTAGTGGTTAGAGTGTAGAGGTGGCAGGGTAGTCTAGTGGTTAGAGTGTAGAGGAGGCAGGGTAGTCTAGTGGTTAGAGTGTAGAGGTGGCAGGGTAGTCTAGTGGTTAGAGTGTAGAGGAGGCAGGTAGCCTAGTGGTTAGAGTGTAGAGGAGGCAGGGTAGTCTAGTGGTTAGAGTGTAGAGGTGGCAGGGTAGTCTAGTGGTTAGAGTGTAGAGGAGGCAGGGTAGTCTAGTGGTTAGAGTGTAGAGGAGGCAGGTAGCCTAGTGGTTAGAGTGTAGAGGTGGCAGGGTAGTCTAGTGGTTAGAGTGTAGAGGTGGCAGGGTAGTCTAGTGGTTAGAGTGTAGAGGTGGCAGGGTAGTCTAGTGGTTAGAGTGTAGAGGTGGCAGGTAGCCTAGTGGTTAGAGTGTAGAGGAGGCAGGTAGCCTAGTGGTTAGAGTGTAGAGGAGGCAGGTAGCCTAGTGGTTAGAGTGTAGAGGTGGCAGGGTAGTCTAGTGGTTAGAGTGTAGAGGTGGCAGGGTAGTCTAGTGGTTAGAGTGTAGAGGTGGCAGGGTAGCCTAGTGGTTAGAGTGTAGAGGTGGCAGGGTAGTCTAGTGGTTAGAGTGTAGAGGTGGCAGGGTAGTCTAGTGGTTAGAGTGTAGAGGTGGCAGGGTAGTCTAGTGGTTAGAGTGTAGAGGTGGCAGGTAGCCTAGTGGTTAGAGTGTAGAGGCGGCAGGGTAGTCTAGTGGTTAGAGTGTAGAGGTGGCAGGGTAGTCTAGTGGTTAGAGTGTAGAGGTGGCAGGGTAGTCTAGTGGTTAGAGTGTAGAGGTGGCAGGGTAGTCTAGTGGTTAGAGTGTAGAGGTGGCAGGGTAGTCTAGTGGTTAGAGTGTAGAGGTGGCAGGGTAGTCTAGTGGTTAGAGTGTAGAGGAGGCAGGGTAGTCTAGTGGTTAGAGTGTAGAGGTGGCAGGGTAGTCTAGTGGTTAGAGTGTAGAGGTGGCAGGGTAGTCTAGTGGTTAGAGTGTAGAGGTGGCAGGGTAGCCTAGTGGTTAGAGTGTAGAGGTGGCAGGGTAGCCTAGTGGTTAGAGTGTAGAGGTGGCAGGGTAGCCTAGTGGTTAGAGTGTAGAGGTGGCAGGGTAGTCTAGTGGTTAGAGTGTAGAGGTGGCAGGGTAGTCTAGTGGTTAGAGTGTAGAGGTGGCAGGGTAGTCTAGTGGTTAGAGTGTAGAGGAGGCAGGTAGCCTAGTGGTTAGAGTGTAGAGGTGGCAGGGTAGTCTAGTGGTTAGAGTGTAGAGGTGGCAGGGTAGTCTAGTGGTTAGAGTGTAGAGGTGGCAGGGTAGTCTAGTGGTTAGAGTGTAGAGGTGGCAGGTAGCCTAGTGGTTAGAGTGTAGAGGAGGCAGGTAGCCTAGTGGTTAGAGTGTAGAGGTGGCAGGGTAGTCTAGTGGTTAGAGTGTAGAGGTGGCAGGGTAGTCTAGTGGTTAGAGTGTAGAGGTGGCAGGGTAGTCTAGTGGTTAGAGTGTAGAGGTGGCAGGGTAGCCTAGTGGTTAGAGTGTAGAGGTGGCAGGGTAGTCTAGTGGTTAGAGTGTAGAGGTGGCAGGGTAGTCTAGTGGTTAGAGTGTAGAGGTGGCAGGTAGCCTAGTGGTTAGAGTGTAGAGGCGGCAGGGTAGTCTAGTGGTTAGAGTGTAGAGGTGGCAGGGTAGTCTAGTGGTTAGAGTGTAGAGGTGGCAGGGTAGTCTAGTGGTTAGAGTGTAGAGGTGGCAGGGTAGTCTAGTGGTTAGAGTGTAGAGGTGGCAGGGTAGTCTAGTGGTTAGAGTGTAGAGGTGGCAGGGTAGTCTAGTGGTTAGAGTGTAGAGGAGGCAGGGTAGTCTAGTGGTTAGAGTGTAGAGGTGGCAGGGTAGTCTAGTGGTTAGAGTGTAGAGGTGGCAGGGTAGTCTAGTGGTTAGAGTGTAGAGGTGGCAGGGTAGCCTAGTGGTTAGAGTGTAGAGGTGGCAGGGTAGCCTAGTGGTTAGAGTGTAGAGATGGCAGGGTAGCCTAGTGGTTAGAGTGTAGAGGTGGCAGGGTAGTCTAGTGGTTAGAGTGTAGAGGTGGCAGGGTAGTCTAGTGGTTAGAGTGTAGAGGTGGCAGGGTAGTCTAGTGGTTAGAGTGTAGAGGTGGCAGGTAGCCTAGTGGTTAGAGTGTAGAGGCGGCAGGGTAGTCTAGTGGTTAGAGTGTAGAGGTGGCAGGGTAGTCTAGTGGTTAGAGTGTAGAGGTGGCAGGGTAGTCTAGTGGTTAGAGTGTAGAGGTGGCAGGGTAGTCTAGTGGTTAGAGTGTAGAGGTGGCAGGGTAGTCTAGTGGTTAGAGTGTAGAGGTGGCAGGGTAGTCTAGTGGTTAGAGTGTAGAGGAGGCAGGGTAGTCTAGTGGTTAGAGTGTAGAGGTGGCAGGGTAGTCTAGTGGTTAGAGTGTAGAGGAGGCAGGTAGCCTAGTGGTTAGAGTGTAGAGGAGGCAGGGTAGTCTAGTGGTTAGAGTGTAGAGGTGGCAGGGTAGTCTAGTGGTTAGAGTGTAGAGGAGGCAGGGTAGTCTAGTGGTTAGAGTGTAGAGGAGGCAGGTAGCCTAGTGGTTAGAGTGTAGAGGTGGCAGGGTAGTCTAGTGGTTAGAGTGTAGAGGTGGCAGGGTAGTCTAGTGGTTAGAGTGTAGAGGTGGCAGGGTAGTCTAGTGGTTAGAGTGTAGAGGTGGCAGGTAGCCTAGTGGTTAGAGTGTAGAGGAGGCAGGTAGCCTAGTGGTTAGAGTGTAGAGGAGGCAGGTAGCCTAGTGGTTAGAGTGTAGAGGTGGCAGGGTAGTCTAGTGGTTAGAGTGTAGAGGTGGCAGGGTAGTCTAGTGGTTAGAGTGTAGAGGTGGCAGGGTAGCCTAGTGGTTAGAGTGTAGAGGTGGCAGGGTAGTCTAGTGGTTAGAGTGTAGAGGTGGCAGGGTAGTCTAGTGGTTAGAGTGTAGAGGTGGCAGGGTAGTCTAGTGGTTAGAGTGTAGAGGTGGCAGGTAGCCTAGTGGTTAGAGTGTAGAGGCGGCAGGGTAGTCTAGTGGTTAGAGTGTAGAGGTGGCAGGGTAGTCTAGTGGT
Source organism: Oncorhynchus clarkii lewisi (assembly GCF_045791955.1). Lineage (NCBI taxonomy): Eukaryota > Metazoa > Chordata > Actinopteri > Salmoniformes > Salmonidae > Oncorhynchus > Oncorhynchus clarkii. Next base: position 3,284,874 of record NC_092155.1, on the reverse strand, counting down.
TAGAGTGTAGAGGTGGCAGGGTAGTCTAGTGGTTAGAGTGTAGAGGTGGCAGGGTAGTCTAGTGGTTAGAGTGTAGAGGTGGCAGGGTAGTCTAGTGGTTAGAGTGTAGAGGTGGCAGGGTAGTCTAGTGGTTAGAGTGTAGAGGAGGCAGGGTAGTCTAGTGGTTAGAGTGTAGAGGTGGCAGGGTAGTCTAGTGGTTAGAGTGTAGAGGTGGCAGGGTAGTCTAGTGGTTAGAGTGTAGAGGTGGCAGGGTAGCCTAGTGGTTAGAGTGTAGAGGTGGCAGGGTAGCCTAGTGGTTAGAGTGTAGAGGTGGCAGGGTAGCCTAGTGGTTAGAGTGTAGAGGTGGCAGGGTAGTCTAGTGGTTAGAGTGTAGAGGTGGCAGGGTAGTCTAGTGGTTAGAGTGTAGAGGTGGCAGGGTAGTCTAGTGGTTAGAGTGTAGAGGTGGCAGGTAGCCTAGTGGTTAGAGTGTAGAGGTGGCAGGGTAGTCTAGTGGTTAGAGTGTAGAGGTGGCAGGGTAGTCTAGTGGTTAGAGTGTAGAGGTGGCAGGGTAGTCTAGTGGTTAGAGTGTAGAGGTGGCAGGGTAGTCTAGTGGTTAGAGTGTAGAGGTGGCAGGGTAGTCTAGTGGTTAGAGTGTAGAGGTGGCAGGGTAGTCTAGTGGTTAGAGTGTAGAGGAGGCAGGGTAGTCTAGTGGTTAGAGTGTAGAGGTGGCAGGGTAGTCTAGTGGTTAGAGTGTAGAGGAGGCAGGTAGCCTAGTGGTTAGAGTGTAGAGGAGGCAGGGTAGTCTAGTGGTTAGAGTGTAGAGGTGGCAGGGTAGTCTAGTGGTTAGAGTGTAGAGGAGGCAGGGTAGTCTAGTGGTTAGAGTGTAGAGGAGGCAGGTAGTCTAGTGGTTAGAGTGTAGAGGTGGCAGGGTAGTCTAGTGGTTAGAGTGTAGAGGTGGCAGGGTAGCCTAGTGGTTGGAGTGTAGAGGAGGCAGGTAGCCTAGTGGTTAGAGTGTAGAGGTGGCAGGGTAGTCTAGTGGTTAGAGTGTAGAGGAGGCAGGGTAGTCTAGTGGTTAGAGTGTAGAGGTGGCAGGGTAGTCTAGTGGTTAGAGTGTAGAGGAGGCAGGTAGCCTAGTGGTTAGAGTGTAGAGGAGGCAGGGTAGTCTAGTGGTTAGAGTGTAGAGGTGGCAGGGTAGTCTAGTGGTTAGAGTGTAGAGGAGGCAGGGTAGTCTAGTGGTTAGAGTGTAGAGGAGGCAGGTAGTCTAGTGGTTAGAGTGTAGAGGTGGCAGGGTAGTCTAGTGGTTAGAGTGTAGAGGTGGCAGGGTAGCCTAGTGGTTAGAGTGTAGAGGTGGCAGGGTAGCTTAGTGGTTAGAGTGTAGAGGTGGTAGGGTAGTCTAGTGGTTAGAGTGTAGAGGTGGCAGGGTAGCCTAGTGGTTAGAGTGTAGAGGTGGCAGGGTAGCCTAGTGGTTAGAGTGTAGAGGTGGCAGGGTAGTCTAGTGGTTAGAGTGTAGAGGTGGCAGGGTAGTCTAGTGGTTAGAGTGTAGAGGAGGCAGGGTAGTCTAGTGGTTAGAGTGTAGAGGAGGCAGGTAGTCTAGTGGTTAGAGTGTAGAGGTGGCAGGGTAGTCTAGTGGTTAGAGTGTAGAGGTGGCAGGGTAGCCTAGTGGTTAGAGTGTAGAGGTGGCAGGGTAGCTTAGTGGTTAGAGTGTAGAGGTGGTAGGGTAGTCTAGTGGTTAGAGTGTAGAGGTGGCAGGGTAGCCTAGTGGTTAGAGTGTAGAGGTGGCAGGGTAGCCTAGTGGTTAGAGTGTAGAGGTGGCAGGGTAGTCTAGTGGTTAGAGTGTAGAGGTGGCAGGGTAGCCTAGTGGTTAGAGTGTAGAGGTGGCAGGGTAGTCTAGTGGTTAGAGTGTAGAGGTGGTAGGGTAGTCTAGTGGTTAGAGTGTAGAGGTGGCAGGGTAGCCTAGTGGTTAGAGTGTAGAGGTGGCAGGGTAGCCTAGTGGTTAGAGTGTAGAGGTGGTAGGGTAGTCTAGTGGTTAGAGTGTAGAGGTGGCAGGGTAGTCTAGTGGTTAGAGTGTAGAGGTGGCAGGGTAGCCTAGTGGTTAGAGTGTAGAGGTGGCAGGGTAGTCTAGTGGTTAGAGTGTAGAGGTGGCAGGGTAGCCTAGTGGTTAGAGTGTAGAGGTGGCAGGGTAGCCTAGTGGTTAGAGTGTAGAGGTGGCAGGGTAGCCTAGTGGTTAGAGTGTAGAGGTGGCAGGGTAGTCTAGTGGTTAGAGTGTAGAGGTGGCAGGGTAGCCTAGTGGTTAGAGTGTAGAGGCGGCAGGGTAGCCTAGTGGTTAGAGTGTAGAGGTGGCAGGGTAGCCTAGTGGTTAGAGTGTAGAGGTGGTAGGGTAGCCTAGTGGTTAGAGTGTAGAGGTGGCAGGGTAGCCTAGTGGTTAGAGTGTAGAGGTGGCAGGGTAGCCTAGTGGTTAGAGTGTAGAGGTGGCAGGGTAGTCTAGTGGTTAGAGTGTAGAGGTGGCAGGGTAGCCTAGTGGTTAGAGTGTAGAGGTGGCAGGGTAGCCTAGTGGTTAGAGTGTAGAGGTGGCAGGGTAGTCTAGTGGTTAGAGTGTAGAGGTGGCAGGGTAGCCTAGTGGTTAGAGTGTAGAGGTGGCAGGGTAGCCTAGTGGTTAGAGTGTAGAGGTGGCAGGGTAGTCTAGTGGTTAGAGTGTAGAGGTGGCAGGGTAGCCTAGTGGTTAGAGTGTAGAGGTGGTAGGGTAGCCTAGTGGTTAGAGTGTAGAGGTGGCAGGGTAGCCTAGTGGTTAGAGTGTAGAGGTGGCAGGGTAGCCTAGTGGTTAGAGTGTAGAGGTGGTAGGGTAGTCTAGTGGTTAGAGTGTAGAGGTGGCAGGGTAGCCTAGTGGTTAGAGTGTAGAGGTGGCAGGGTAGCCTAGTGGTTAGAGTGTAGAGGTGGCAGGGTAGTCTAGTGGTTAGAGTGTAGAGGTGGCAGGGTAGCCTAGTGGTTAGAGTGTAGAGGTGGCAGGGTAGTCTAGTGGTTAGAATGTAGAGGTGGCAGGTAGCCTAGTGGTTAGAGTGTAGAGGTGGCAGGGTAGTCTAGTGGTTAGAGTGTAGAGGTGGCAGGGTAGCCTAGTGGTTAGAGTGTAGAGGTGGTAGGGTAGCCTAGTGGTTAGAGTGTAGAGGTGGTAGGGTAGCCTAGTGGTTAGAGTGTAGAGGTGGCAGGGTAGCCTAGTGGTTAGAGTGTAGAGGTGGCAGGGTAGCCTAGTGGTTAGAGTGTAGAGGTGGTAGGGTAGCCTAGTGGTTAGAGTGTAGAGGTGGCAGGGTAGCCTAGTGGTTAGAGTGTAGAGGTGGCAGGGTAGCCTAGTGGTTAGAGTGTAGAGGTGGCAGGGTAGCCTAGTGGTTAGAGTGTAGAGGTGGCAGGGTAGTCTAGTGGTTAGAGTGTAGAGGTGGCAGGGTAGCCTAGTGGTTAGAGTGTAGAGGTGGCAGGGTAGTCTAGTGGTTAGAATGTAGAGGTGGCAGGTAGCCTAGTGGTTAGAGTGTAGAGGTGGCAGGGTAGTCTAGTGGTTAGAGTGTAGAGGTGGCAGGGTAGCCTAGTGGTTAGAGTGTAGAGGTGGTAGGGTAGCCTAGTGGTTAGAGTGTAGAGGTGGTAGGGTAGCCTAGTGGTTAGAGTGTAGAGGTGGCAGGGTAGCCTAGTGGTTAGAGTGTAGAGGTGGCAGGGTAGCCTAGTGGTTAGAGTGTAGAGGTGGTAGGGTAGCCTAGTGGTTAGAGTGTAGAGGTGGCAGGGTAGCCTAGTGGTTAGAGTGTAGAGGTGGTAGGGTAGCCTAGTGGTTAGAGTGTAGAGGTGGCAGGGTAGCCTAGTGGTTAGAGTGTAGAGGTGGTAGGGTAGCCTAGTGGATAGAGTGTAGAGGTGGTAGGGTAGCCTAGTGGTTAGAGTGTAGAGGTGGCAGGGTAGCCTAGTGGTTAGAGTGTAGGGGTGGCAGGGTAGCCTAGTGGTTAGAGTGTAGAGGTGGCAGGGTAGCCTAGTGGTTAGAGTGTAGAGGTGGTAGGGTAGCCTAGTGGTTAGAGTGTAGAGGTGGTAGGGTAGCCTAGTGGTTAGAGTGTAGAGGTGGCAGGGTAGCCTAGTGGTTAGAGTGTAGAGGTGGCAGGGTAGCCTAGTGGTTAGAGTGTAGAGGTGGCAGGGTAGCCTAGTGGTTAGAGTGTAGAGGTGGCAGGGTAGCCTAGTGGTTAGAGTGTAGAGGTGGCAGGGTAGCCTAGTGGTTAGAGTGTAGAGGTGGCAGGGTAGCCTAGTGGTTAGAGTGTAGAGGTGGCAGGTTAGCCTAGTGGTTAGAGTGTAGAGGTGGCAGGGTAGCCTAGTGGTTAGAGTGTAGAGGTGGCAGGGTAGCCTAGTGGTTAGAGTGTAGAGGTGGCAGGGTAGTCTAGTGGTTAGAGTGTAGAGGTGGCAGGGTAGCCTAGTGGTTAGAGTGTAGAGGTGGCAGGGTAGCCTAGTGGTTAGAGTGTAGAGGTGGCAGGGTAGCCTAGTGGTTAGAGTGTAGAGGTGGCAGGGTAGCCTAGTGGTTAGAGTGTAGAGGTGGCAGGGTAGCCTAGTGGTTAGAGTGTAGAGGTGGCAGGGTAGTCTAGTGGTTAGAGTGTAGAGGTGGCAGGGTAGCCTAGTGGTTAGAGTGTAGAGGTGGCAGGGTAGCCTAGTGGTTAGAGTGTAGAGGTGGCAGGGTAGCCTAGTGGTTAGAGTGTAGAGGTGGCAGGGTAGCCTAGTGGTTAGAGTGTAGAGGTGGCAGGGTAGCCTAGTGGTTAGAGTGTAGAGGTGGCAGGGTAGCCTAGTGGTTAGAGTGTAGAGGTGGCAGGGTAGCCTAGTGGTTAGAGTGTAGAGGTGGCAGGGTAGCCTAGTGGTTAGAGTGTAGAGGAGGCAGGGTAGCCTAGTGGTTAGAGTGTAGAGGTGGCAGGGTAGTCTAGTGGTTAGAGTGTAGAGGTGGCAGGGTAGCCTAGTGGTTAGAGTGTAGAGGTGGCAGGGTAGCCTAGTGGTTAGAGTGTAGAGGTGGCAGGGTAGCCTAGTGGTTAGAGTGTAGAGGTGGCAGGGTAGTCTAGTGGTTAGAGTGTAGAGGTGGCAGGGTAGCCTAGTGGTTAGAGTGTAGAGGTGGCAGGGTAGCCTAGTGGTTAGAGTGTAGAGGTGGCAGGGTAGCCTAGTGGTTAGAGTGTAGAGGTGGCAGGGTAGCCTAGTGGTTAGAGTGTAGAGGTGGCAGGGTAGCCTAGTGGTTAGAGTGTAGAGGTGGCAGGGTAGTCTAGTGGTTAGAGTGTAGAGGTGGCAGGGTAGCCTAGTGGTTAGAGTGTAGAGGTGGCAGGGTAGCCTAGTGGTTAGAGTGTAGAGGTGGCAGGGTAGCCTAGTGGTTAGAGTGTAGAGGTGGCAGGGTAGCCTAGTGGTTAGAGTGTAGAGGTGGCAGGGTAGCCTAGTGGTTAGAGTGTAGAGGTGGCAGGGTAGCCTAGTGGTTAGAGTGTAGAGGTGGCAGGGTAGCCTAGTGGTTAGAGTGTAGAGGTGGCAGGGTAGCCTAGTGGTTAGAGTGTAGAGGTGGCAGGGTAGCCTAGTGGTTAGAGTGTAGAGGTGGCAGGGTAGCCTAGTGGTTAGAGTGTAGAGGTGGCAGGGTAGCCTAGTGGTTAGAGTGTAGAGGTGGCAGGGTAGCCTAGTGGTTAGAGTGTAGAGGTGGCAGGGTAGCCTAGTGGTTAGAGTGTAGAGGTGGCAGGTAGCCTAGTGGTTAGAGTGTAGAGGTGGCAGGGTAGCCTAGTGGTTAGAGTGTAGAGGTGGCAGGGTAGCCTAGTGGTTAGAGTGTAGAGGTGGCAGGGTAGCCTAGTGGTTAGAGTGTAGAGGTGGCAGGGTAGCCTAGTGGTTAGAGTGTAGAGGTGGCAGGGTAGCCTAGTGGTTAGAGTGTAGAGGTGGCAGGGTAGCCTAGTGGTTAGAGTGTAGAGGTGGCAGGGTAGCCTAGTGGTTAGAGTGTAGAGGTGGCAGGGTAGCCTAGTGGTTAGAGTGTAGAGGTGGCAGGGTAGCCTAGTGGTTAGAGTGTAGAGGTGGCAGGGTAGCCTAGTGGTTAGAGTGTAGAGGTGGCAGGGTAGCCTAGTGGTTAGAGTGTAGAGGTGGCAGGGTAGCCTAGTGGTTAGAGTGTAGAGGTGGCAGGGTAGCCTAGTGGTTAGAGTGTAGAGGTGGCAGGGTAGCCTAGTGGTTAGAGTGTAGAGGTGGCAGGGTAGCCTAGTGGTTAGAGTGTAGAGGTGGCAGGGTAGCCTAGTGGTTAGAGTGTAGAGGTGGCAGGGTAGCCTAGTGGTTAGAGTGTAGAGGTGGCAGGGTAGCCTAGTGGTTAGAGTGTAGAGGTGGCAGGGTAGCCTAGTGGTTAGAGTGTAGAGGTGGCAGGGTAGCCTAGTGGTTAGAGTGTAGAGGTGGCAGGGTAGCCTAGTGGTTAGAGTGTAGAGGTGGCAGGGTAGCCTAGTGGTTAGAGTGTAGAGGTGGCAGGGTAGCCTAGTGGTTAGAGTGTAGAGGTGGCAGGGTAGCCTAGTGGTTAGAGTGTAGAGGTGGCAGGGTAGCCTAGTGGTTAGAGTGTAGAGGTGGCAGGGTAGCCTAGTGGTTAGAGTGTAGGGGTGGCAGGGTAGCCTAGTGGTTAGAGTGTAGAGGTGGCAGGGTAGCCTAGTGGTTAGAGTGTAGAGGTGGCAGGGTAGCCTAGTGGTTAGAGTGTAGAGGTGGCAGGGTAGTCTAGTGGTTAGAGTGTAGAGGTGGCAGGGTAGCCTAGTGGTTAGAGTGTAGAGGTGGCAGGGTAGCCTAGTGGTTAGAGTGTAGAGGTGGCAGGGTAGCCTAGTGGTTAGAGTGTAGAGGTGGCAGGGTAGCCTAGTGGTTAGAGTGTAGAGGTGGCAGGGTAGCCTAGTGGTTAGAGTGTAGAGGTGGCAGGGTAGCCTAGTGGTTAGAGTGTAGAGGTGGCAGGGTAGCCTAGTGGTTAGAGTGTAGAGGTGGCAGGGTAGCCTAGTGGTTAGAGTGTAGAGGTGGCAGGGTAGCCTAGTGGTTAGAGTGTAGAGGTGGCAGGGTAGCCTAGTGGTTAGAGTGTAGAGGTGGCAGGGTAGCCTAGTGGTTAGAGTGTAGAGGTGGCAGGGTAGCCTAGTGGTTAGAGTGTAGAGGTGGCAGGGTAGCCTAGTGGTTAGAGTGTAGAGGTGGCAGGTAGCCTAGTGGTTAGAGTGTAGAGGTGGCAGGGTAGCCTAGTGGTTAGAGTGTAGAGGTGGCAGGGTAGCCTAGTGGTTAGAGTGTAGAGGTGGCAGGGTAGCCTAGTGGTTAGAGTGTAGAGGTGGCAGGGTAGCCTAGTGGTTAGAGTGTAGAGGTGGCAGGGTAGCCTAGTGGTTAGAGTGTAGAGGTGGCAGGGTAGCCTAGTGGTTAGAGTGTAGAGGTGGCAGGGTAGCCTAGTGGTTAGAGTGTAGAGGTGGCAGGGTAGCCTAGTGGTTAGAGTGTAGAGGTGGCAGGGTAGCCTAGTGGTTAGAGTGTAGAGGTGGCAGGGTAGCCTAGTGGTTAGAGTGTAGAGGTGGCAGGGTAGCCTAGTGGTTAGAGTGTAGAGGTGGCAGGGTAGCCTAGTGGTTAGAGTGTAGAGGTGGCAGGGTAGCCTAGTGGTTAGAGTGTAGAGGTGGCAGGGTAGCCTAGTGGTTAGAGTGTAGAGGTGGCAGGGTAGCCTAGTGGTTAGAGTGTAGAGGTGGCAGGGTAGCCTAGTGGTTAGAGTGTAGAGGTGGCAGGGTAGCCTAGTGGTTAGAGTGTAGAGGTGGCAGGGTAGCCTAGTGGTTAGAGTGTAGAGGTGGCAGGGTAGCCTAGTGGTTAGAGTGTAGAGGTGGCAGGGTAGCCTAGTGGTTAGAGTGTAGAGGTGGCAGGGTAGCCTAGTGGTTAGAGTGTAGAGGTGGCAGGGTAGCCTAGTGGTTAGAGTGTAGAGGTGGCAGGGTAGCCTAGTGGTTAGAGTGTAGAGGTGGCAGGGTAGCCTAGTGGTTAGAGTGTAGAGGTGGCAGGGTAGCCTAGTGGTTAGAGTGTAGAGGTGGCAGGGTAGCCTAGTGGTTAGAGTGTAGAGGTGGCAGGGTAGCCTAGTGGTTAGAGTGTAGAGGTGGCAGGGTAGCCTAGTGGTTAGAGTGTAGAGGTGGCAGGGTAGCCTAGTGGTTAGAGTGTAGAGGTGGCAGGGTAGCCTAGTGGTTAGAGTGTAGAGGTGGCAGGGTAGCCTAGTGGTTAGAGTGTAGAGGTGGCAGGGTAGCCTAGTGGTTAGAGTGTAGAGGTGGCAGGGTAGCCTAGTGGTTAGAGTGTAGAGGTGGCAGGGTAGCCTAGTGGTTAGAGTGTAGAGGTGGCAGGGTAGCCTAGTGGTTAGAGTGTAGAGGTGGCAGGGTAGCCTAGTGGTTAGAGTGTAGAGGTGGCAGGGTAGCCTAGTGGTTAGAGTGTAGAGGTGGCAGGGTAGCCTAGTGGTTAGAGTGTAGAGGTGGTAGGGTAGCCTAGTGGTTAGAGTGTAGAGGTGGCAGGGTAGCTTAGTGGTTAGAGTGTAGAGGTGGCAGGGTAGCCTAGTGGTTAGAGTGTAGAGGTGGTAGGGTAGCTTAGTGGTTAGAGTGTAGAGGTGGCAGGGTAGCCTAGTGGTTAGAGTGTAGAGGTGGTAGGGTAGCTTAGTGGTTAGAGTGTAGAGGTGGCAGGGTAGCTTAGTGGTTAGAGTGTAGAGGTGGCAGGGTAGCCTAGTGGTTAGAGTGTAGAGGTGGTAGGGTAGCTTAGTGGTTAGAGTGTAGAGGTGGTAGGGTAGCCTAGTGGTTAGAGTGTAGAGGTGGTAGGGTAGCCTAGTGGTTAGAGTGTAGAGGTGGCAGGGTAGCTTAGTGGTTAGAGTGTAGAGGTGGTAGGGTAGCCTAGTGGTTAGAGTGTAGAGGTGGCAGGGTAGCTTAGTGGTTAGAGTGTAGAGGTGGCAGGGTAGCCTAGTGGTTAGAGTGTAGAGGTGGTAGGGTAGCTTAGTGGTTAGAGTGTAGAGGTGGTAGGGTAGCCTAGTGGTTAGAGTGTAGAGGTGGTAGGGTAGCCTAGTGGTTAGAGTGTAGAGGTGGCAGGGTAGCTTAGTGGTTAGAGTGTAGAGGTGGTAGGGTAGCCTAGTGGTTAGAGTGTAGAGGTGGTAGGGTAGCCTAGTGGTTAGAGTGTAGAGGTGGCAGGGTAGCCTAGTGGTTAGAGTGTAGAGGTGGAAGGGTAGCCTAGTGGTTAGAGTGTAGAGGTGGCAGGGTAGTCTAGTGGTTAGAGTGTAGAGGTGGCAGGGTAGCCTAGTGGTTAGAGTGTAGAGGTGGTAGGGTAGCCTAGTGGTTAGAGTGTAGAGGTGGCAGGGTAGTCTAGTGGTTAGAGTGTAGAGGTGGCAGGGTAGCCTAGTGGTTAGAGTGTAGAGGTGGTAGGGTAGCCTAGTGGTTAGAGTGTAGAGGTGGCAGGGTAGCCTAGTGGTTAGAGTGTAGAGGTGGCAGGGTAGCCTAGTGGTTAGAGTGTAGAGGTGGCAGGGTAGCCTAGTGGTTAGAGTGTAGAGGTGGCAGGGTAGTCTAGTGGTTAGAGTGTAGAGGTGGCAGGGTAGCCTAGTGGTTAGAGTGTAGAGGTGGCAGGGTAGTCTAGTGGTTAGAGTGTAGAGGTGGCAGGGTAGCCTAGTGGTTAGAGTGTAGAGGTGGCAGGTAGCCTAGTGGTTAGAGTGTAGAGGTGGCAGGGTAGCCTAGTGGTTAGAGTGTAGAGGTGGCAGGGTAGCCTAGTGGTTAGAGTGTAGAGGTGGCAGGGTAGCCTAGTGGTTAGAGTGTAGAGGTGGCAGGGTAGCCTAGTGGTTAGAGTGTAGAGGTGGCAGGGTAGTCTAGTGGTTAGAGTGTAGAGGTGGCAGGGTAGCCTAGTGGTTAGAGTGTAGAGGTGGCAGGTAGCCTAGTGGTTAGAGTGTAGAGGTGGCAGGGTAGCCTAGTGGTTAGAGTGTAGAGGTGGCAGGGTAGCCTAGTGGTTAGAGTGTAGAGGTGGCAGGGTAGCCTAGTGGTTAGAGTGTAGAGGTGGCAGGGTAGCCTAGTGGTTAGAGTGTAGAGGTGGCAGGGTAGCCTAGTGGTTAGAGTGTAGAGGTGGCAGGTAGCCTAGTGGTTAGAGTGTAGAGGTGGCAGGGTAGCCTAGTGGTTAGAGTGTAGAGGTGGCAGGGTAGCTTAGTGGTTAGAGTGTAGAGGTGGCAGGGTAGCCTAGTGGTTAGAGTGTAGAGGTGGCAGGGTAGCCTAGTGGTTAGAGTGTAGAGGTGGCAGGGTAGCCTAGTGGTTAGAGTGTAGAGGCGGCAGGGTAGCTTAGTGGTTAGAGTGTAGAGGTGGCAGGGTAGCCTAGTGGTTAGAGTGTAGAGGTGGCAGGGTAGCCTAGTGGTTAGAGTGTAGAGGTGGCAGGGTAGCCTAGTGGTTAGAGTGTAGAGGTGGCAGGGTAGCTTAGTGGTTAGAGTGTAGAGGTGGCAGGGTAGCCTAGTGGTTAGAGTGTAGAGGTGGCAGGGTAGCCTAGTGGTTAGAGTGTAGAGGTGGCAGGGTAGCCTAGTGGTTAGAGTGTAGAGGTGGCAGGGTAGCCTAGTGGTTAGAGTGTAGAGGTGGCAGGGTAGCCTAGTGGTTAGAGTGTAGAGGTGGCAGGGTAGCCTAGTGGTTAGAGTGTAGAGGTGGCAGGGTAGCCTAGTGGTTAGAGTGTAGAGGCGGCAAGGTAGCCTAGTGGTTAGAGTGTAGAGGTGGCAGGTAGCCTAGTGGTTAGAGTGTAGAGGTGGCAGGTAGCCTAGTGGTTAGAGTGTAGAGGCGGCAGGGTAGCCTAGTGGTTAGAGTGTAGAGGTGGCAGGGTAGCCTAGTGGTTAGAGTGTAGAGGTGGCAGGGTAGCCTAGTGGTTAGAGTGTAGAGGTGGCAGGGTAGCCTAGTGGTTAGAGTGTAGAGGTGGCAGGGTAGCCTAGTGGTTAGAGTGTAGAGGTGGTAGGGTAGCCTAGTGGTTAGAGTGTAGAGGTGGCAGGGTAGCTTAGTGGTTAGAGTGTAGAGGTGGCAGGGTAGCCTAGTGGTTAGAGTGTAGAGGTGGTAGGGTAGCTTAGTGGTTAGAGTGTAGAGGTGGCAGGGTAGCCTAGTGGTTAGAGTGTAGAGGTGGTAGGGTAGCTTAGTGGTTAGAGTGTAGAGGTGGCAGGGTAGCTTAGTGGTTAGAGTGTAGAGGTGGCAGGGTAGCCTAGTGGTTAGAGTGTAGAGGTGGTAGGGTAGCTTAGTGGTTAGAGTGTAGAGGTGGTAGGGTAGCCTAGTGGTTAGAGTGTAGAGGTGGTAGGGTAGCCTAGTGGTTAGAGTGTAGAGGTGGCAGGGTAGCTTAGTGGTTAGAGTGTAGAGGTGGTAGGGTAGCCTAGTGGTTAGAGTGTAGAGGTGGCAGGGTAGCTTAGTGGTTAGAGTGTAGAGGTGGCAGGGTAGCCTAGTGGTTAGAGTGTAGAGGTGGTAGGGTAGCTTAGTGGTTAGAGTGTAGAGGTGGTAGGGTAGCCTAGTGGTTAGAGTGTAGAGGTGGTAGGGTAGCCTAGTGGTTAGAGTGTAGAGGTGGCAGGGTAGCTTAGTGGTTAGAGTGTAGAGGTGGTAGGGTAGCCTAGTGGTTAGAGTGTAGAGGTGGTAGGGTAGCCTAGTGGTTAGAGTGTAGAGGTGGCAGGGTAGCCTAGTGGTTAGAGTGTAGAGGTGGTAGGGTAGCCTAGTGGTTAGAGTGTAGAGGTGGCAGGGTAGTCTAGTGGTTAGAGTGTAGAGGTGGCAGGGTAGCCTAGTGGTTAGAGTGTAGAGGTGGTAGGGTAGCCTAGTGGTTAGAGTGTAGAGGTGGCAGGGTAGTCTAGTGGTTAGAGTGTAGAGGTGGCAGGGTAGCCTAGTGGTTAGAGTGTAGAGGTGGTAGGGTAGCCTAGTGGTTAGAGTGTAGAGGTGGCAGGGTAGCCTAGTGGTTAGAGTGTAGAGGTGGCAGGGTAGCCTAGTGGTTAGAGTGTAGAGGTGGCAGGGTAGCCTAGTGGTTAGACTGTTACACTAGGGTCCCTGGTTTGGGTATGGGCTAGGGGACGGTCTAAAGTTATACTGTTACACTAGGGTCCCTGGTTTGGGTATGGGCGAGGGGACGGTCTAAAGTTATACTGTTACACTAGGGTCCCTGGTTCGGGTATGGGCGAGGGGACGGTCTAAAGTTATACCGTTACACTAGGGTCCCTGGTTCGGGTATGGGCGAGGGGACGGTCTAAAGTTATACTGTTACACTAGGGTCCCTGGTTCGGGTATGGGCGAGGGGACGGTCTAAAGTTATACTGTTACACTAGGGTCCCTGGTTCGGGTATGGGCGAGGGGACGGTCTAAAGTTATACTGTTACACTAGGGTCCCTGGTTCGGCTATGGGCGAGGGGACGGTCTAAAGTTATACTGTTACACTAGGGTCCCTGGTTCGGGTATGGGCGAGGGGACGGTCTAAAGTTATACTGTTACACTAGGGTCCCTGGTTCGGGTATGGGCGAGGGGACGGTCTAAAGTTATACTGTTACACTAGGGTCCCTGGTTCGCGCCCGGGCGAGGGGACGGTCTAAAGTTATACTGTTACACTAGGGTCCCTCTCTCCTTCTTCCAAGGACAAGTCACAAGATGAATACAGATTAAGTGGCAATGTGTTTGAAGATGCAAAGAGGAAAAAGGGGAATATATAGCCTAATCTATAGCCTAATGTATAGGTGGTAAAATAATAAGTGAGAATGATATCCAAATATACGCAAGTAATGCAACATAAATATCCACACATGCAACTTTCTTTATTGGCCTTAGTTATGTAACCTTCCTCACTGGTTTAACACGTTTTAAACCAAACACTTTAACAAACACAAAAAAAATGTGTAACATGCTGTATTTCTGACAACAAGGGACGAACTGGCGACCTTCCTGTGATCTGTCCAGGGTCCAGACATCTGGTGTGGAAGAAAGACCTATAAACACATGTCACATGACCGGATGAGGTAAAACCTATAAAAACACACGTCACATGACCGGATGAGGTAAAACCTATAAACAACACATGTCACATGACCGGATGAGGTAACTGATTGAATGTTAAATGACGAGACAGAGGCATTGATGCGAGTAACCAGTCTTGTTCAGAACATCACCACAACACATCCGGGTATCTCGAGCCGTATCTCACCTGTAAAACACATGAGTTGCAGTAATGAACATGTACCACCAGATGGCAGCACGGCGCCATCTTACACCCTTAACATCTTCCCTTTAATAAAATAGGACAGGAGGTGTCAATTCACTAACAAAACAAACCTAGTAATCATTTCCAACATCGTTGTTGCAACTTTCCTCTTTTCTTTCCTTATTATGGGTTTGGTCATTTTGGTTGGCCAACAAGATTTAAGACTACAATGACAACATACGTTTCCCCAAATGTTACACAAAAAATACTGTTTTGGTATTGATGGACAACGGCAAGGCTGCTATTGATGGATACCATTGGACTGCCACTACAAGGCTGCTATTGATGGATACCATTGTTCTGTCACTACAAGGCTGCTATTGATGGATACCATTGGACTGCCACTTCAAGGCTGCTATTGATGGATACCATTGGACTGCCACTACAAGGCTGCTATTGATGGATACCATTGTTCTGTCACTACAAGGCTGCTATTGATGGATACCATTGGACTGCCACTTCAAGGCTGCTATTGATGGATTCCATTGTTCTGCCACTACAAGGCTGCTATTGATGGATACCATTGGACTGCCACTACAAGGCTGCTATTGATGGATACCATTGGACTGCCACTACAAGGCTGCTATTGATGGATACCATTGTTCTGCCACTTCATTGTATTTTCAGTTACATTCTGGTCAATAAAAACGGTTGACACGTTTGTTTTTTGTAAGAAATTGAATGTGAGGCTGGGTTGGACACGTAGTAACAAGAAAACAGGCTACAACAGCAGCGAGGTCCTGTCTAGTCTGTCTAGGTCATGTCTAGTCTGTCTAGGTCATGTCTAGTCTGTCTAGTGCCACTTGATGCTTAGAGACGATGGGCAATAATAGTAATGAGCATTTTTGGTATTTAAATACTCTTGAGTCCGTCTTTAGATGTTACAGAATATTATCTGATCTTACTGTAATTGTTAAACATGATGTACTTTTTGTTATTGCCCGAATGTAAGGACTATATTGTACTAAAACTGTTTTCTTTACGTTCAGACTGCCAATCGACGAGTTCTTCTTGTTTATCATGTCGCTGGGTCTGAAAGCAGAAGGATTTGGCCCATCGGTTCAGCATCCACCAATCGACAGAGAGCCATCTCAGGAGGCTGTTAGCCAGTCATCCCCCTGACCATCTCAGGAGGCTGTTAGCCAGTCATCCCCCTGACCATCTCAGGAGGCTGTTAGCCAGTCATCCCCCTGACCATCTCAGGAGGCTGTTAGCCAGTCATCCCCCTGACCATCTCAGGAGGCTGTTAGCCAGTCATCCCCTGACCATCTCAGGAGGCTGTTAGCCAGTCATCCCCCTGACCATCTCAGGAGGCTGTTAGACAGTCATCCCCCTGACCATCTCAGGAGGCTGTTAGACAGTCATCCCCCTGACCATCTCAGGAGGCTGTTAGACAGTCATCCCCCTGACCATCTCAGGAGGCTGTTAGACAGTCATCCCCCTGACCATCTCAGGAGGCTGTTAGACAGTCATCCCCCTGACCATCTCAGGAGGCTGTTAGCCAGTCATCCCCCTGACCATCTCAGGAAGCTGTTAGCCAGTCATCCCCCTGACCATCTCAGGAGGCTGTTAGCCAGTCATCCCCCTGACCATCTCAGGAAGCTGTTAGCCAGTCATCCCCCTGACCATCTCAGGAGGCTGTTTGACAGTCATCCCCCTGACCATCTCAGGAGGCTGTTTGACAGTCATCCCCCTGACCATCTCAGGAGGCTGTTTGACAGTCATCCCCCTGACCATCTCAGCATCAACCAGTTATTTGCAGTGGCCTGTTGGTCAACTATCAAAACAGACCTTTGGTCAGACCTCGGGCCAAGCCAGTGTAAATGTACAGTGCCTTGAGAAAGTATTCGGCCCCCTTGAACCTTGCGACCTTTTGCCACATTTCAGGCTTCAAACATAAAGATATAAAACTGTATTTTTTTGTGAAGAATCAACAACAAGTGGGACACAATCATGAAGTGGAACGACATTTATTGGATATTTCAAACGTTTTTAACAAATCAAAAACTGAAAAATTGGGCGTGCAAAATTATTCAGCCCCCTTAAGTTAATACTTTGTAGCGCCACCTTTTGCTGCGATTACAGCTGTAAGTCGCTTGGGGTATGTCTCTATCAGTTTTGCACATCGAGAGACTGAAATGTTTTCCCATTCCTCCTTGCAAAACAGCTCGAGCTCAGTGAGGTTGGATGGAGAGCATTTGTAAACAGCAGTTTTCAGTTCTTTCCACAGATTCTCGATTGGAATCAGGTCTGGACTTTGACTTGGCCATTCTAACACCTGGATATGTTTATTTTTGAACCATTCCATTGTAGATTTTGCTTTATGTTTTGGATCATTGTCTTGTTGGAAGACAAATCTCCGTCCCAGTCTCAGGTCTTTTGCAGACTCCATCAGGTTCTTCCAGAATGGTCCTGTATTTGGCTCCATCCATCTTCCCATCAATTTTAACCATCTTCCCTGTCCCTGCTGAAGAAAAGCAGGCCCAAACCATGATGCTGCCACCACCATGTTTGACAGTGGGGATGGTGTGTTCAGGGTGATGAGCTGTGTTGCTTTTACGCCAAACATAACGTTTTGCATTGTTGCCAAAAAGTTCAATTTTGGTTTCATCTGACCAGAGCACCTTCTTCCACATGTTTGGTGTGTCTCCCAGGTGGCTTGTGGCAAACTTTAAACAACACTTTTTATGGATATCTTTAAGAAATGGCTTTCTTCTTGCCACTCTTCCATAAAGGCCAGATTTGTGCAATATACGACTGATTGTTGTCCTATGGACAGAATCTCCCACCTCAGCTGTAGATCTCTGCAGTTCATCCAGAGTTATCATGGGCCTCTTGGCTGCATCTCTGATCAGTCTTCTCCTTGTATGAGCTGAAAGTTTAGAGGGACGGCCAGGTCTTGGTAGATTTGCAGTGGTCTGATACTCCTTCCATTTCAATATTATCGCTTGCACAGTGCTCCTTGGGATGTTTAAAGCTTGGGAAATCTTTTTGTATCCAAATCCGGCTTTAAACTTCTTAACAACAGTATCTCGGACCTGCCTGGTGTGTTCCCTGTTCTTCATGATGCTCTCTGCGCTTTTAACGGACCTCTGAGACTATCACAGTGCAGGTGCATTTATACGGAGACTTGATTACACACAGGTGGATTGTATTTATCATCATTAGTCATTTAGGTCAACATTGGATCATTCAGAGATCCTCACTGAACTTCTGGAGAGAGTTTGCTGCACTGAAAGTAAAGTTGCTGAATAATTTTGCACGCCCAATTTTTAAGTTTTTGATTTGTTAAAAAAGTTTGAAATATCCAATAAATGTCGTTCCACTTCATGATTGTGTCCCACTTGTTGTTGATTCTTCACAAAAAAATACAGTTTTATATCTTTATGTTTGAAGCCTGAAATGTGGCAAAAGGTCGCAAAGTTCAAGGGGGCCGAATACTTTCGCAAGGCACTGTATATGTGTTTATTTGCTAGCAGCAAAATAATAATGTGTTTATCTACTACATGTATCAATGGTTTGTGTTTTAGTGAATATCAGTTTGTTGTAGTGAATATCAGTTTGTGTTTTAGTGAATATCAGTTTGTTGTAGTGAATATCAGTTTGTTGTAGTGAATATCAGTTTGTGTGGTAGTGAATATCAGTTTGTGTTGTAGTGAATATCAGTTTGTGTTGTAGTGAATATCAGTTTGTGTTTTAGTGAATATCAGTTTGTGTTTTAGTGAATATCAGTTTGTGTTGTAGTGAATATCAGTTTGTGTGGTAGTGAATATCAGTTTGTGTGGTAGTGAATATCAGTTTGTGTTTTAGTGAATATCAGTTTGTGTGGTAGTGAATATCAGTTTGTGTTTTAGTGAATATCAGTTTGTTGTAGTGAATATCAGTTTGTGTTGTAGTGAATATCAGTTTGTGTTTTAGTGAATATCAGTTTGTGTGGTACTGAATATCAGTTTGTGTTTTAGTGAATATCAGTTTGTGTGGTAGTGAATATCAGTTTGTGTTGTAGTGAATATCAGTTTGTGTTGTAGTGAATATCAGTTTGTGTTTTAGTGAATATCAGTTTGTGTTTTAGTGAATATCAGTTTGTGTTTTAGTGAATATCAGTTTGTGTGGTAGTGAATATCAGTTTGTGTTTTAGTGAATATCAGTTTGTGTTTTAGTGAATATCAGTTTGTGTGGTAGTGAATATCAGTTTGTGTTGTAGTGAATATCAGTTTGTGTTGTAGTGAATATCAGTTTGTGTGGTACTGAATATCAGTTTGTGTTGTAGTGAATATCAGTTTGTGTTTTAGTGAATATCAGTTTGTGTTGTAGTGAATATCAGTTTGTGTTGTAGTGAATATCAGTTTGTGTTGTAGTGAATATCAGTTTGTGTTGTAGTGAATATCAGTTTGTGTTTTAGTGAATATCAGTTTGTGTTGTAGTGAATATCAGTTTGTTGTAGTGAATATCAGTTTGTGTTGTAGTGAATATCAGTTTGTTGTAGTGAATATCAGTTTGTTGGAGTGAATATCAGTTTGTGTTTTAGTGAATATCAGTTTGTGTTGTAGTGAATATCAGTTTGTGTTTTAGTGAATATCAGTTTGTGTGGTAGTGAATATCAGTTTGAGTTTTAGTGAATATCAGTTTGTGTGGTACTGAATATCAGTTTGAGTTTTAGTGAATATCAGTTTGTGTTTTAGTGAATATCAGTTTGTGTTTTAGTGAATATCAGTTTGTGTGGTACTGAATATCAGTTTGTGTGGTACTGAATATCAGTTTGTGTTTTAGTGAATATCAGTTTGTGTGGTACTGAATATCAGTTTGTGTTTTAGTGAATATCAGTTTGTGTGGTACTGAATATCAGTTTGTGTGGTACTGAATATCAGTTTGTGTTGTAGTGAATATCAGTTTGTGTTTTAGTGAATATCAGTTTGTGTTGTAGTGAATATCAGTTTGTGTTGTAGTGAATATCAGTTTGTGTTTTAGTGAATATCAGTTTGTGTTGTAGTGAATATCAGTTTGTGTGGTACTGAATATCAGTTTGTGTGGTAGTGAATATCAGTTTGTGTTGTAGTGAATATCAGTTTGTGTTTTAGTGAATATCAGTTTGTGTTGTAGTGAATATCAGTTTGTGTTGTACTGAATATCAGTTTGTGTTGTAGTGAATATCAGTTTGTGTTGTAGTGAATATCAGTTTGTGTTTTAGTGAATATCAGTTTGTGTTTTAGTGAATATCAGTTTGTGTTGTAGTGAATATCAGTTTGTGTGGTAGTGAATATCAGTTTGTGTTGTAGTGAATATCAGTTTGTGTGGTACTGAATATCAGTTTGTGTTGTAGTGAATATCAGTTTGTGTGGTACTGAATATCAGTTTGTGTTTTAGTGAATATCAGTTTGTGTGGTACTGAATATCAGTTTGTGTTTTAGTGAATATCAGTTTGTGTGGTAGTGAATATCAGTTTGTGTTGTAGTGAATATCAGTTTGTGTGGTAGTGAATATCAGTTTGTGTTGTAGTGAATATCAGTTTGTGTTGTAGTGAATATCAGTTTGTGTTGTAGTGAATATCAGTTTGTGTTGGAGTGAATATCAGTTTGTGTTTTAGTGAATATCAGTTTGTGTGGTAGTGAATATCAGTTTGTGTTGTAGTGAATATCAGTTTGTGTTGTAGTGAATATCAGTTTGTGTTTTAGTGAATATCAGTTTGTGTGGTAGTGAATATCAGTTTGTGTTGTAGTGAATATCAGTTTGTGTTTTAGTGAATATCAGTTTGTGTTTTAGTGAATATCAGTTTGTGTGGTACTGAATATCAGTTTGTGTGGTACTGAATATCAGTTTGTGTGGTACTGAATATCAGTTTGTGTGGTACTGAATATCAGTTTGTGTTTTAGTGAATATCAGTTTGTGTTTTAGTGAATATCAGTTTGTGTTGTAGTGAATATCAGTTTGTGTTGTAGTGAATATCAGTTTGTGTTGTAGTGAATATCAGTTTGTGTTGTAGTGAATATCAGTTTGTGTTTTAGTGAATATCAGTTTGTGTTGTAGTGAATATCAGTTTGTGTTGTAGTGAATATCAGTTTGTGTTTTAGTGAATATCAGTTTGTGTTGTAGTGAATATCAGTTTGTGTTGTAGTGAATATCAGTTTGTGTTGTAGTGAATATCAGTTTGTGTTGTAGTGAATATCAGTTTGTGTTGTAGTGAATATCAGTTTGTGTTTTAGTGAATATCAGTTTGAGTTGTAGTGAATATCAGTTTGTGTTGTAGTGAATATCAGTTTGTGTTTTAGTGAATATCAGTTTGTGTTTTAGTGAATATCAGTTTGTGTGGTAGTGAATATCAGTTTGTGTTTTAGTGAATATCAGTTTGTGTTTTAGTGAATATCAGTTTGTGTTGTAGTGAATATCAGTTTGTGTTGTAGTGAATATCAGTTTGTGTTTTAGTGAATATCAGTTTGTGTGGTACTGAATATCAGTTTGTGTTGAGCTTGTTTTGGCTTTAATTAGGCAACGAGTTTAGGGGGAAAGAAATCAGGTCAACACAGAATAGCCAGAATGTAAGATTGAATACAGTGTTGGAGATGTGGAATTGATTAACTGAAATGTTGAACATTTGCTGAAATACATTTTTTTAAACAAATCTATTCTACTGTAGTTTTCTTCACACCAACACCAATACTTATTTTTAATGAAACCACTAAACTTGGCACCCATGCAGGGGATCCATTCAGGTGAGAGACACTGATGCAGGTAGTGGTACAAATAAAAGTGGTCAACCTTCTCTCTTATCGTCTTTGAAACCTGTAGATCTTTATATTTCCTTTCAACTAGGATGTCCTCCTGTGCACAGATGACAAAGTCACACCAGCTACAACCTGTGAGAAGGATTTGACCAGTAGTAAGCATGAGATCTCTTCAACTTCAGCTCTCCATTCTGTATCTTCAGGTAAGGACATCAGCTCTCCATTCTGTATCTACAGGTAAGGACATCAGCTCTCCATTCTGTATCTTCAGGTAAGGACATCAGCTCTCCATTCTGTATCTACAGGTAAGGACATCAGCTCTCCATTCTGTATCTACAGGTAAGGACATCAGCTCTCCATTCTGTATCTTCAGGTAAGGACATCAACTCTCCATTCTGTAATTTCAGGTAAGGATATCAATGGGGTTTTAGGCTGGGTTTCTGTACAGCACTTTGAGATATAAGCTGATGTAAGAAGGGCTATATAAATAAATGTGATTTGATTTGAACTAGGGCCTCATTTAACTATACAGGAATACATTGTGTCTCAGCAAACACAATTACCAAACACTGCATCAACAGATAACCAAATAACCTGTTAAGTGGGCCATTATAAAACAGGGATTGGGACCCATCATTAATATCTATTGATCAGATTAAACGTTGACTCTCTCCAACACATTTAGACCATGATGACAGTGTCCCACAGGAGATGTTTAACAAGGTCCCTAGTAGCGATCTATAACCTTCCCCTACTCTCATGCTGTGGGGCTTTTCACTCTTCATCATGGACCTGTAACAGTCAGCCCTCATGGTGATCTCCCCTGTCAGATACTCCCCTGTCAGACACTCCCCTGTCAGATACTCCCCTATCAGATACTCCGCTGTCAGACACTCCCCTGTCAGACACTCCCCTATCAGATACTACCCTATCAGATACTCCCCTGTCCCCTGTCAGATACTCCCCTATCAGATACTCCCCTGTCAGACACTCCCCTATCAGATACTCCCCTATCAGATACTCCCCTGTCAGACACTCCCCTATCAGATACTACCCTATCAGAAACTACCCTATCAGATACTCCCCTGTCAGACACTCCCCTGTCAGACACTCCCCTGTCAGACACTCCCCTATCAGATACTCCCCTATCAGATACTCCCCTGTCAGACACTCCCCTATCAGATACTACCCTATCAGATACTACCCTGTCAGATACTCCCCCATCAGACACTCCCCCGTCAGACACTCCCCCGTCAGACACTCCCCTGTCAATGTATCTTTGTTAGATACTGTGTAGAAGACATGAATAACAATTATTTTTAGCTAGCAAATATAGCTAGCAAGCATAACTTAACCAAGCTAACGAAAATACACACATTCTCAGGTAGATTCTGTCAACATCTAGCTACAGTTAATAGTTAAATTCGTTAATATGATTGTAGCTAGCTACAGTTAATAGTTAAATGAGCTAATATGATTGTAGCTAGCTAACGTTATATCTGTCACTGTCTTGGTACTCACCTTCATAGTTGTCTATGTATCTTCCTATATACATCTGTCTTGGTACTCACCTTCATAGTTGTCTATGTATCTTCCTATATACATCTGTCTTGGTTCTCACCTTCATAGTGACAGTAGCTTCCTGTATACATCTGTCTTGGTACTCACCTTCATAGTGACAGTAGCTTCCTGTATACATCTGTCTTGGTACTCACCTTCATAGTTGTCTATGCATCTTCCTATATACATCTGTCTTGGTACGCACCTTCATAGTTGTCTATGTATCTTCCTATATACATCTGTCTTGGTACCCACCTTCATAGTTGTCTATGTAGCTTCCTATATACATCTGTCTTGGTACTCACCTTCACAGTTGTCTATGTATCTTCCTATATACATCTGTCTTGGTACTCACCTTCACAGTTGTCTATGTATCTTCCTATATACATCTGTCTTGGTACTCACCTTCATAGTTGTCTATGTATCTTCCTATATACATCTGTCTTGGTACTCACCTTCACAGTTGTCTATGTATCATCACCCTCTATCTAGTGTAGAGGAGGCATCACCCTCTATCTAGTGTAGAGGAGGCATCACCCTCTATCTAGTGTAGAGGAGGCATCACCCTCTATCTAGTGTAGAGGAGGCATCACCCTCTATCTAGTGTAGAGGAGGCATCACCCTCTATCTAGTGTAGAGGAGGCATCACCCTCTATCTAGTGTAGAGGAGGCATCACCCTCTATCTAGTGTAGAGGAGGCATCACCCTCTATCTAGTGTAGAGGAGGCATCACCCTCTATCTAGTGTAGAGGAGGCATCACCCTCTATCTAGTGTAGAGGAGGCATCACCCTCTATCTAGTGTAGAGGAGGCATCACCCTCTATCTAGTGTAGAGGAGGCATCACCCTCTATCTAGTGTAGAGGCGCCATCACCCTCTATCTAGTGTAGAGGAGCCATCACCCTCTATCTAGTGTAGAGGAGGCATCACCCTCTAGAGGAGGCATCACCCTCTATCTAGTGTAGAGGAGCCATCACCCTCTATCTTCGACTCTCCGGGTGAAAACTCAACACCAGACACTTTGCTGATTCCAGCCGTCAGTCGTTACTATGGCAATTTAAAATGGCGCTGACCATAGCTCAAATAAACCTTGTTGATGATCAACATACTAAATGTAGAGATGTTTTTACGTTAAATGAACATGGTCAGTATTAGTGGATTAAATACATCAAGGCCCTCTGCTTGTAACTGTACATACTGACAGGTTATTTTAGACCCTGTTGATTTAAAGCCAGTCAGTTATCCAATAGTAATACATTCAACATGCATCAATCCACTGAACCTGTTGACCAATCAGCATCAATCCCCTGCACCTGTTGACCAATCATCATTAATCCACTGAACCTGTTGACCAATCATCATTAATCCACTGAACCTGTTGACCAATCATCATTAATACACTGAACCTGTTGACCAATCATCATCAATCCCCTGCACCTGTTGACCAATCATCATTAATCCACTGAACCTGTTGACCAATCATCATTAATCCACTGAACCTGTTGACCAATCATCATCAATCCCCTGCACCTGTTGACCAATCATCATCAATCCACTGCACCTGTTGACCAATCATCATCAATCCACTGCAACTGTTGACCAATCATCATCAATCCACTGAACCTGAGGTTGGCCAATCATCATCAATCCACTGAACCTGAGGTTGGCCTATCATCATCAATCCACTGAACCTGAGGTTGGCCTATCATCATCAATCCACTGAACCTGAGGTTGGCCTATCATCATCAATCCACTGAACCTGAGGTTGGCCAATCATCATCAATCCACTGAACCTGAGGTTGGCCTATCATCATCAATCCACTGAACCTGAGGTTGACTTGCTGCTTATAGACCTTGTGTAATATCTTTAAATGGGTCAGCATGTCATTACCTGCTGATGACCTGTCTCCATAGATCTATATAACAGACTGATGACCTGTCTCTATAGATCTATATAACAGACTGATGACCTGTCTCTATAGCTCTATATAACAGACTGATGACCTGTCTCTATAGATCTATATAACAGACTGATGACCTGTCTCTATAGCTCTATATAACAGACTGATGACCTGTCTCCATAGATCTATATAACAGACTGATGACCTGTCTCCATAGCTCTATATAACAGACTGATGACCTGTCTCCATAGATCTATATAACAGACTGATGACCTGTCTCCATAGCTCTATATAACAGACTGATGACCTGTCTCCATAGCTCTATATAACAGACTGATGACCTGTCTCCATAGCTCTATATAACAGACTAATGACCTGTCTCCATAGCTCTATATTACAGACTGATGACCTGTCTCCATAACTCTATATAACAGACTGATGACCTGTCTCCTGATGATTGTCTCCATAGCTGATAGAAACAGAAGGAATATCCTCCCCAATGACACTACTAATAAGTGTCCTGATGAGGAAGAGACGTCTCCATTGTCCCTGAACAGCTTGAAGTGTTCAGTCAGAATGACAGAGACACTTTGTTCCCACCAGTCACATGTTCAATAATGATGACATCATAACAAGACCGGTTAATGACAGGGCCACTAGTCACATGTTCAATAATGATGACATCACAAGACCGGTTAATGACAGGGCCACTAGTCACATGTTCAATAATGATGACATCATAACAAGACCGGTTAATGACAGGGCCACTAGTCACATGTTCAATAATGATGACATCATAACAAGACCGGTTAATGACAGGGCCACTAGTCACATGTTCAATAATGATGACATCATAACAAGACCGGTTAATGACAGGGCCACTAGTCACATGTTCAATAATGATGACATCATAACAAGACCGGTTAATGACAGGGCCACTAGTCACATGTTCAATAATGATGACATCATAACAAGACCGGTTAATGACAGGGCCACTAGTCACATGTTCAATAATGATGACATAACAAGACCGGTTAATGACAGGGCCACTAGTCACATGTTCAATAAGATGTTCTGTTAACTTCAACATTACTGAACTGTTCTTGTTCTGCCGATGATATGTTGGAACCCATTATCAAGGAGATAGTAACCTGTTTGTTGAACTGTCTCTATAGCTCTATATAAACAGACTGATGACCTGTCTCCATTATCAAGGAGACCTACAGTAGATCAACACAGTGTAGATAGTAACCTGTTTGTTGAACTGTCTCTATAGCTCTATATAAACAGACTGATGACCTGTCCCCATTATCAAGGAGACCTACAGTAGTTCAACACAGTGTAGATAGTAACCTGTTTGTTGAACTGTCTCTATAGCTCTATATAAACAGACTGATGACCTGTCTCCATTATCAAGGAGACCTACAGTAGATCAACACAGTGTAGATAGTAACCTGTTTGTGGAGGACAATGTCTCTACCACAGGTCACCAAGGAAACAGTAACACTACCTACAATGTCTCTACCACAGGTCACCAAGGAAACAAACAGTGCCACTACCTATAATGTCTCTACCACAGGTCACCAAGGAAACAGTAACACTACCTACAATGTCTCTACCACAGGTCACCAAGGAAACAGTAACACTACCTATAATGTCTCTACCACAGGTCACCAAGGAAACAGTAACACTACCTACAATGTCTCTACCACAGGTCACCAAGGAAACAAACAGTGCCACTACCTATAATGTCTCTACCACAGGTCACCAAGGAAACAGTAACACTACCTACAATGTCTCTACCACAGGTCACCAAGGAAACAGTGACACTACCTAGTAACATTCAATAATGTTAAAATATTACACTGGAGTCACGTTCTGACACAATGATGTCCTAGTTTATTAAAACAAGAAATCATCAATACATGGAAAATATCATTCAACTGTATATACATGATCAATATATAATATGCAGTGGGGTCTGGAATTATAGACACCCTTGATAAAGATAATAATGACTGTATATACATGATCAATATATAATATACAGTGGGGTCTGGAATTATAGACACCCTTGATAAAGATAATAATGACTGTATTAAATACATCAATATATAATATACAGTGGGTCTGGAATTATAGACACCCTTGATAAAGATAATAATGACTGTATTAAATACATCAATATATAATATACAGTGGGGTCTGGAATTATAGACACCCTTGATAAAGATAATAATGACTGTATATACATGATCAATATATAATATACAGTGGGGTCTGGAATTATAGACACCCCTGATAAAGATAATAATAACTGTATATACATGATCAATATATAATATACAGTGGGTCTGGAATTATAGACACCCTTGATAAAGATAATAATGACTGTATATACATGATCAATATATAATATACAGTGGGGTCTGGAATTATAGACACCCTTGATAAAGATAATAATGACTGTATTAAATACATCAATATATAATATACAGTGGGTCTGGAATTATAGACACCCTTGATAAAGATAATAATGACTGTATAAATACATGATCAATATATAATATACAGTGGGGTCTGGAATTATAGACACCCCTGATAAAGATAATAATGACTGTATAAATACATGATCAATATATAATATACAGTGGGGTCTGGAATTATAGACACCCCTGATAAAGATAATAATGACTGTATAAATACATGATCAATATATAATATACAGTGGGGTCTGGAATTATAGACACCCCTGATAAAGATAATAATGACTGTATAAATACATGATCAATATATAATATACAGTGGGGTCTGGAATTATAGACACCCCTGATAAAGATAATAATGACTGTATATACATGATCAATATATAATATACAGTGGGTCTGGAATTATAGACACCCTTGATAAAGATAATAATGACTGTATTAAATACATCAATATATAATATACAGTGGGGTCTGGAATTATAGACACCCTTGATAAAGATAATAATGACTGTATAAAATACATCAATATATAATATACAGTGGGTCTGGAATTATAGACACCCCTGATAAAGATAATAATGACTGTATATACATGATCAATATATAATATACAGTGGGGTCTGGAATTATAGACACCCTTGATAAAGATAATAATGACTGTATAAATACATCAATATATAATATACAGTGGGGTCTGGAATTATAGACACCCCTGATAAAGATAATAATGACTGTATATACATGATCAA